>NC_062196.1:4601756-4621756 GCF_912470025.1 Vespa velutina
TCAACCATTCCCGCTCTCTCAACTCTCCTCTCTCTCTCTCTCTCTCTCTCTCTCTCTCTCTCTCTCTCTCTCTCTCTCTCTCTCTCCCTTTTCTCTACCACTCTCACCTAGCTTGCTAGCTGACTAGCTATGTAGCTAGCTCGCATGAACCACCCCTTTCGCTTCTCTCACATATATATATGTATATATGTGTATATGTATATACGTATGTACGTATCTCTCTCTCTCTCTCTTTCTCTCTCTCTCTCTCTCTCTCTCTATCTGTCTATCTGTCTGTCTGTCTATCTCTGTCTGTCTATATCCGTCTTTCTTTCTCAGAGCTTATGGGGTTGTCCCCGAGAATCTTGAAGCTGTCTACGTTCCCTTTGGGATCGTTAAGGGCCTACGTGGAAATGCATAAGTAAACAAGAAAACAAACTTTTATCGGTCGTTCGAAGTACACGTGACATATATAAGTCAGAATCAAGATCATTTCTTCCTACTTGTTGTTTTGAATAGAAAGAGAAAGAGGTTATTTTTTCATTCCTCTTTTTATATCCATTCATCGATCTCGTTCTTTGTTTTATATTTATTTATCTCCTCGAAGATTTTCCATCGATTAGGTATATGAGTCTTTTTTTTCTTTTTTTTTTTTTTTTTTTTTTTTTTTTCTTTTTTTCTTTTTTTTTTTTTTAAACGAAAGATTAATTCTTTTATTTCCTTATCACCCAATTAATTCTTTTATTATTATAGATAGTTAATTAATTGTTATATTATTATCGATATAGGATATCTCTTTCATTTTTGATATGATAAGAATCGTTCATTAAAATATTATTTTAATAATGTTGATTTTCTAATGTTACTTCTCAAACAAATTTTTAATATGTCGCATTATTTAAACTTAAATTTTTTCATGTGTATATTTCTGCATCATTGATTTTAAAATCTAAAATCTGAAATTCATTTTTTCATTTAAATTGCGTAATGCATTTGAATATTTTTAATTTTTTTTTCTTATTCTTTCTTGTTGTTGCATAAATAAAAAGAGAAACAAGGGTACATCTCTGTTCTTTTTTCTTTTTTTTTTTTTTTTTTCGAGAGATTCTCAGTAAACGAACGAGAATAATTTTCTATTTACGAAATTTATATATACGTATGTAGTTTTTTTTTTTTTTTTTTTTTTTTTTTTTTTATATTCGATACCTCGTACAACAAATTATTAGATCCCCGGATTGGTATCACGAACATTTATGCTATTAAACAAAACGACAAACATTTTCATTTACTTATCATTGCAAATTTATACCTTAACTCTCTGAACCTAAGTGAAATCATCAAGTTTATATATTCTGAAATTGGATATTTTAGAGCTTAACCCTTTCGAAAGCTATCACGAATGAAATTTCATCCGAAGTAAATTTGGGTTCCAACAACCATTACACAATTTAATTTCCATCAATTTCTCTAACATTGTAATAATAATAATAATAATAATAATAATAATAACAATAATAACAAAAACCAAAAATGTTTAATTGAATTTCTTCTTCAGATTGATTTTTCAACTAAAGAAAAAAAAGAAAAAAAAGAAAAAAAAGAAAGAAAAAAAAAAAAGAATGGAGTAACAGGTAACACATCAGAGTGAATTTTTATCTATAATAGGATTGACGATTGAATTGTTTTTGTGATAGATTTTAATAAAATAAAGCAAAACAATAGCAAAAAAAAAAAAAAAAAGGAAAGCAAAAGAAAAATACAATAAGAATAATAACAAGAAAAATCGAGGAAATAGCGTTCGCATGACAGTATAGTTTAACTTTTTCGATACGTTGGCCTTTCAATAGTCCTTTTATATCCAAGAGTCATATTATTCCTTAGACTTCAGTACCGTACTTATTCCTTTGAAATCGAATTTCCAAGTAGTAATAGTCGTTGTCGTCGTCCTTATTTTTCGAAACAAGTCGAATAATGTCCTGATTTTGCCTAATCTTGTCGTATTGTCCCCTTTTTACGAGTACCTCTTTCGATATCTTTTAAGAATTGAAGAAATAAAATGACGTAATAACGTAATAAAAAAAAAAAAAAAAAGAAAAAAGAAAGAAAGAAAAAAACCAATCGTCGACGTTGAATACATTGAAACCTCTTTAAAGATTTTTTTATTATTAAAAATAAAAATTAAAAAAAAAATATATATATATATATAGGTATATATATACGTAAGCAGGATAGATGATCGACGTTGCAAAAAATATTATTCGTAAAAATTGACTTCGAAGGAATTAGAAAATATTTCCACCTCTTAGATTAGGGGGGTGGGTGGGTGGATGGGTGGGAGGTCTACTCTCATAAAATCGTTATTTCTTGAAGTGCCGTCGGAAGATGATAAACTTTAAAAGGGGTTGAAGGGTGCGAGGGTGAAAATCGTTAAAAAAAAAAATTAAAAGTAACGTCGGAGTTGATTTTCTTTAAAATAATAAAGTCGTCGGATAGAGTTTCTAACGCTCGTTGAAGTGGTACGAGTAGAGTAGAGAGGATATCGAATGTCGAACGATTAAAATGAAAGAAAAAGAACGTGCGCGAGAGGTTGCTGATTGAAATTAAAAATTTCAATCTAAACTTTGGTTTTTTTTTCTTTTTTCTTTTTTCTTTTTTTTTTCTTCCCTCCTCCCCCCTCCTCGCTCCAATGTTCGATGATCATATTTATATCCATTAATGATACACGTATTTAATGAACAAATTTCTTGACTGTATACAATCATATTTTTATAATCTTAATTCAATTAATCTTTTGTAATAATACTAAAATGTTTGATATACCTAGATTAAAAAAAAAAAAAGAAAAATAAATAAAAAGACAGGAAAATTCTTTTCGTTTATTTATTTTTTTCTTTTTTTTTTTTTTTTTTTTTTTTTTTTCTTTTCCATCTACCTATCTACGTATCTTCGTCTATCGGATAAATTTATCTATGAAGAAAGGAAAAAAAGGAAAAGAAAAGAGAGACAGAAGAAAAAAAGAAAAAAAAGAAGAAAAAAAAGAAAAAAAAGAAAAAGAAAAAAAAAAGAAAAAAAAAGAAAAAATTGGACTCCAGAGTCAACCATATAAATGAGACATTTTTATAACCAACGTGAACTCTCTTTGGCAACTTATTTCGTCGTTTCATATGAATACGACGAACTTCCTTCTTTTTTTTATCTTTCTTTTTCTTCTTCTTCTTCTTCTTCTTCTTCTTCTTTTTTCTTTTTTCTTTTCCTTTTCTTTTCTTTTCTTTTCTTTTTTTTTCTTTTTTTTTTTTTTTATTCTTTTGCTATTATTGCCAATGGATATTTTCTAGGACGAGAAATGAGAAATAATTTGAAGACGAAGTTTCAAAACTGGAAAGTTACGAGACAAAACGTAGTCGAGTTTTAACGTTCCCGTCGCGCGTTCAAAGCAAAAGTAAATTTCGGTTAACAGCGGGAAACTTCTCGGAGTGAGGAAAAGTTTCGGTTCTATGTGAAAATTTTGCACGGTTAGGACGAATGAAATTAATTCGCTTATTACGCATCCAAGTCTGTACATGTCCGATTAAAAGTTTCAGGTCTATTGAAGCTTCGAGAATTTCTTTTTTTTTTCTCTCTCTCTTTCTTTACCCTCACCCATAGGTACCACCCATCAATCCCCATAGATGAGTTAACGTGTAAACGTATCGAATAAAATGTATCGAAGTGTTATGAGTTAACATAAGTTTAAGATCGTTTTTAACGTTATTTTATTTTTGGTTAATAAAAAGGAAAACAAAATAAGATGAATATAATTTAATAAAAAAAAATCATAATTCTATTAACATTATTTTATTCGTTATGAACTATTATATTTCGATCAACTATCGATGTGTACGTATCCGTATTATATGAATATATATATATATTTTTATTATTATTTACATAGGCACACGTGAAATATTATTCGCAGAAGTTCTACGGCAAAATTGAGGATGAACTAGTTTTCCCCCGAATATTGTGTAATAACGTTAATTTATTATTTATGTATATTATTAAAGTCTATTACAAGAATAGATCAATACTATTTTAAACTATAACTGCATATGTATATATATATATATATATATATATATATATATATATATATATATTAATTCTATAGATAATTATAATATATTATTATTTAAGTATTAAATCTTACATGAAAGAAGAAAATTTATAATATCTATTAACATATTTTAATATTAAAATATTATCTTGAAATATTTTAATTAATTCACAACATATATATATATATATATATATATATATATATATATATGTATGTATATATATGTATGATCATTATTAAAGTATATAACGAAAATATACGGGAAAAGAAATAAAATGAGAAAAAACAAATAATCAGTCAATATATCCCAGCATCCCTGCTTAATTAAAACGAAGTGGTAACCATAATAAAGATAAATGTCGATCGGTGATGTGACCTCTCATGGAGGTTTTCGATCGGTCGGTTGGAAAATCGTCGGGCCGACTTTCGGCGCGACAAAGAAGGGGTGCACGGGCGCGGCGCGGCGCTGCCGCGAGCTCAGAACTAGGGGGATGAAAAGAGGTAGGTGGAGTTAGGGGTAGACAGAGAGAAAGACAGAGAGAGAGAGAGAGAGAGAGAGAGAGAAAGAGGAATGGATGGAAGCTGTGAGCTGGTGGGAGATTTTACTGGAGCGGGGAAAGCTCGACATATATATATAGAGTGAGAAAGAGATAGAGAGAGAGAGAGAGAGAGCGCAGGCGCGGGACGAGGGTTGAAAAGCGGATGGGCTGCTCACTACGCCCGGGACATCGTGGCTCGACTATAAGAGGGAAAGAGAAAGGATATAGAAATACTGGAAGAGTGAAGGAAGGAAGGAAAGGGATAGGAGGAGGGAAAAAAGAGAAAGAATGAAAGAGAGAGAGAGAGAAAGCAAGAGATGCGAATATAGAGAAAATGGAGAAGAGGTAAAGATAAAGAGAGTGAGAGAGAGATAGGTACATAGATAATATACACGATAGAGATAGAAAGAGAGAGACATCCATAGATGCATACGTACGTACGTACATACATATATACATACGTACATAGGTGTGTAACACAAGATAGAGATACATAGGTGAAACATCGGAGGAGAGGTGCACAGAGAAGGAGGAGAGAGAGAGAGAAGGAGAGGGAAGGAGTAAAAGAGAGAGGGGGAAGGAGTAAGAGAGAGAGAGATGTAACATTGGAAGAGGAGAGGAGGTACAGAGCCAAAGGGAGGATAGCAGAGAGAGAGAGAGAGAGAGAGAGATAAAGAGCGAGGAAAATAGAGAGAGAGAGAGAGAGAGAGAGAGAGAGAGAGAGAGAGAGAGAGAGAGAGAGAGAGATAGAAAGAGAGAGAGAGAGGATGTGCGCGCGCGTAGATCAGCGAGAGGAAGGAGAGAGAGCCCTGGAAAAGCCGGGAGTGTTCCTCTCCGACCCCCATCAGTCGAGGTTTCCGCGAGGGAAAGCTACCCTCGCGTCGTCGCCGTCGTCGCCGTCGTCGCCGCCGTCGCCGTCGTCGTCGTCGTCGTCGTCGTCGTCGTCGTCGCCGTCGTCGTCGTTTTCGTCGTACACGTCGTCGTATTCGCCGCCGCTGTCGTCGTCGTCGTCGTCGTCGTATTCGTCGCCGTCGCCGTCGTCGATCGTCGATCGTCGATCGTCGTCGTCGTCGTCGTCGTCGTCGTCGTCGTCGTCGTCGTCGTCGTCGTCGTCGATCGTCTTCATCATCGTGCTTATCCCTCGTCGTTATCGTCCTCGTGAGCTATCCCAAAGCTAGCTGGTAAAGAGTTAGCTAGCCTCAAAGATTGTACCCATCGGTGGGTGTGCGCGCGCGCCTCTCCCACGTCCTTCCGCGAGTGGGAAAGCTTCTTTCTCTCTCTATTTTTATCTCTCTCTCTCTCTCTTTCTTTCGACCCTGTCCGTAGCATCCGCAAGCGGAGATACCTCGTGGACGCGAGATTCTAGTCGAGCTCTAAATTCTTCCAATAGGAATCTCTTTCATCTTGCACCTATACTAATCAGTCATCACCCCTCCCTTCTCTTTCCTCTTGTGTGTATATATACATATACATATACATATACATATATATATATATATATATAAATATATGTATATATGTATATATAAATAGTAGAGAGAGAGAGAGAGAGAGAGAGTCAGAGAGAAAAAGAGAAAAAAAGAAAGAGAGAGAGAGAGAGAAAAAGGGAGAAAGAAGCATGACACACTCGTGAATGTTGTCGAAAGTGTTACGACAAAGAGATCGCACCTCGTGTTTTAAGATCATCCTTGACAACGGTTACGTGGTTAAAAAAGAAGTCGAAGGAGGAAAAAATAGAAGAAGAAGAAGAAGAAGAAGAGTAAGAAGAAAAAGAAAGGAGAAGAAGCATTCGCCGCAGATTCGGCTATAGATTTCATCAGGGGTAAACCTATCCCAGGAGGAACCTGAAAGAGGGAGCTTAACGTTCTCTTAACTATCCCCGCCATACCCCGACCCCTCCCTGGATTGTTAGTCCGCGGGAGGATCGAAGACACCTCGAAATCATGAGCGAGGGCACGCCGAAATCTCAAATCAAGTCCGTGCCCGATGGCTCGCCGGCTCGACTCGAAGCCGGTACGAATTTTTAATATATATGTAGATATATTTATTTATATATATATATATATATATATATATATATATATATACATATGTATAGTTCTTTTTTATCTTTATTTTTATTATCGATCATTCTTTCGTATTCAATTAACTTCCTCACGTTATAATCATTGTCATTACCTATATCATCGAAATCATTAACAAATTGAATCTATTTTGTTACCTTCTTTCATTCACGTGTCACAAATAAGAAATAAAAAATAATACGTTCGTCCTGGTTTTTTTTTCCATTTTGTTTTGTGAATAAAAAAAATTTCTCCTTCTATGTATCCGACCTTATATTAAGATAAGTCAATGATGTTCGTTCGTGTATGTATAGAGGGGGAAAAGGAAAAAAAAAAGAAAACATCGGCAAAAGAATATATTCTTCCTCCCATTTTTTTTCCTTTTTTTTTTCCTTCTTTTTTTTTGTTTTTTTTTTTTTTTTCTTTTTTTTTTTTACATACAAGGAAAAACTATTGACTTCTTTCTTTATTATTTGGCTTCTGTGTATAAGGATAATTCCAATAATTTTTGCCTCCTTTACGTATATCGCGTACGATATATTTCGGAACAAGAAGGAAAAAAAGAAAGAAGTTAGAAAGCAAGAAAGGAAGAATAAAATAGAAAAGAAAGAAAACAAAATGAAAAACATTGTTTTCTAACGTTTCTTACAATCTTTTAAATATATTTAATAATATCTTTATTTTTTTTTTCTTTTTTTTCTGTTTTTTTTTCTTTTTCTGTTTTTCTTTTCCCCGAAAGTAGAACGCGCATTTGATATTTTACATTAACAAAGAATAATGATATGCCCACGTTCGAAGGTAAAAAGTAATATTATGTATGCCTGTGTGCCGGGTCTAAAAACGACCTCACAGACAACCCCACACGGTATACGTATTAACGTCACTCGAGGTAAACGTAGGTGCCCATTGCTTGCTCTCTTTGATCATCGAAACATAAAACGTTGCTTCGAATGCACAACAGAGACAGAGCATAGAGATCGAGAGAGAGAGAGAGAGAGAGAGAGAGAGAGAGAGAGAGAGAGAGAGAGAGAGAGAAAGAGAGAAAGAGGGTGCAAGCAAAGGTCACAGTTCATCGGGCGCGATTCGAGCCGGAAAGCTTCGGCTCGATCTCTCGGTTTGCACTTTTCTATTTTAATACGCGTTAAACGTATGTCATATTCGTCAGCAATCAACGACTTTGCTTCTTTTATATATCGTTTTATCTATCGACGAAAAGCTTTTTCTTTTTTCTAGCCTGCCTCCCCTCCCCCACTATCCTCGCCCCTCCCAGTTTATCTTTCTTCTTTATTTTTTTTTTTCTTTTCCTTTTTTTCTTTTTTTTACTCCTTCTACCCTTTGTACATCCTGAGGTAGTTCCTACTTTTTTTTTGGATTATCCAGGGACGTCGAACTTTATATCGATCTTTTTTTTAAAGGTTAAACATTCGTATCATTTTGTTCCTTTTTTTTTTTTTTTTTTTTTTTTTTTTTTTTTTTTTTTTTTTTTTTTAATTTGCTTTTTTTACGTACGAAAAAAAGATTTACGTACAATAAAATATCAATCATTCGTGTGTAAGCCAATAACGTTCGTTTCGATGTTTTCATGATTGTTATCATGAAAGACCGTAGGAAAATGGAATGGATTGATCGATCGATCATTTCCATCGTACGATCTATATTGCTTTTTTTTGTTTTTTTTTCTTTTTTTTTTCTGTTTTTTTTTTGTTTTCCTTTTTTCTTTTTATCCCGTTCTCTCTATTGTAAAGTCTCGTAAAATGTCAAAAGATCTTTGCTGATTTTTACTGTGAACAAATATATATATTTATGTATATATATATATATATATATATATATATATACATATATATATATATATACCCCCTGCCCCCCTCCGACCAAATACATACACCTTTTGTCCGTCTTTTATCGAAAGCCGCAAAAGTGCTTTGGATAAACGTTGGAGAAAGGAAAAAGGGGTCGTATTATAAAAGAAAAGCGTGTGTTGTAGGATTGAAACGCTTTTGCGCGCTTGTAGTAAATTGCCACTCTGACGACCCCCTGTTAAAGCGCTAATTTTAGCGGTCTCGAGATCCCAGAGATGAAGAAAAAGAAAAAGAAGAAGAAGAAGAAGAAGAAGATGACGAAGAAAGAGAAAAAAAAATGAAAAAAAAAAAAAAGAAAGAAAGAGAAAGACAGAGGGGGAAAGAGAGAAAGAGAGAGAGATAGACAGAGAGAAAGGGGTAAAAAGAAAGTCATTTGCGTCTAGCGTATCTCATCGTTTTGTTCAATCGTTACTTCGGATAACTTTGCGTTTTAAGAGGTTTTAAATCAGAATCACGAGTCTCTCGACAAATCTTCATTGTCCATGCTCATTCGTTTTGAAAGCTTAATTACTCGTTTGCTTGAAAATAATGCCTTCGTTACTTTCAATGTCGACTCCGACTCGACACTTCGTTTCAAGTACGTAATTATCGAGAATTGTTTCTTCGTAAAAAGAAAAAAAAAGAAAATGAAAAAGAGAGAAAGAAAAGAAAAAGAGACGATTGAAAGTTAATACAAACTTTATATATATATATATATATATAATCGTAATAAATTAATGAGGTATAATATATAGATATCGATGAACAAATAATTAACGAAATTACTTGTATTATTGCTTAATTGATAATTTTATCTATTTGATAATTTTTTTTTTGTTTCTTTTTCTTTTTTAATTGGATTCTGAGAGAAAGTTTTTATTGTATATTTATATAAAGGATTTTAAAATTTTGTACATTATCAAAAGGCACGAGTGACATTGTCCGACGGTGATAAAAATTCATTAATCAATTAATACAGTATATTTAAACTTCTTTTTTTTTTTATTTATTTATTTATTTATTTATTTATTTATTTACTTTTTTTCTTTTTTTTTTCTGAAATCCCTATTTCGATTTTTAAACAAGCACGAAAAAATTATTTTCCTTCGATAAGATGTGCACGAGGCATTTTTTTAATTTAAAAAAAAAAAAAAAAAAAAAAAAAAAAAAAGAAAAAAGAAAAAAAAGAAAAAAAGAAAGAAAAAAAAATTGGAAATTTGTGAAAATAATTCACAATATTTCCAATTTGGGGATAAATTTTTATTCTTCTTTTTTTTTTTTTAATAATAATAATAATAATAATAATAAGGTAAATCGAGATATAGAAAAGAAAAAAAGTATAAATAATGAACATTATACGATGTAACATTAAATAACATTAATCTCTTTGAATAATAATAAAGCGTCGATCGATCGATCGATCGATCGATCAATCGTATTTAGATAGGATCGATTATTCTATGTCAATATGGATTTTTATTATTCCGCACGAAATAATCGTATAAATCTTGTTGAATACATTGAAAATTTTGGAGAGATATTCGCGGACATGTAACAGTACTGTAGTAATCCACTCGCATCCGAAGCGAGAGTACATGAATATATGTATAGGTATATGTATTCTGGAGAGTGTGCAGAACCGAGAATTTCAATCGAGAAAATGGTCGATGCTATTTACACTTGGGATGCTTGAATATATAACAGAATTTGTAAATCGCTTTTGCTAAAGTAAAACGGGATGCGTGATGCAACGTAAAATGAAATAGATACGAGATATGGTAATACATTTTTCACGTCATCGATAAGTTAGATTTATTATTTATCATATTCATTTATTTCTCATATTTCCTTCTACGAAATTAGATTTAATATTCAACCGATATATACATACAAATTATACATTTTTGGAATCATAATTTTTTTTTTTTTCTTTTTTTTTTTTCTTTTTTTAAGTACGACTCTCGCTATTAAAATACGTAACAATGTTAATATTAAAAAAATTATGATTACGCGAAGTACGATTCGCGAATGATATTTATTTATTAATTTTTCTTTTTCCCTTGGCAAATAATACATTTCAAAGCTCAAAAATATACAATTTTAATAATATAATCGTACAATTAATTTTTTTAATATTATTCAAACAGATCATAATTTTCCTCAATTTTATTATCATACATTTCGTTAAACAAATTTTATATATATTTAAAATTAAAAATAATAGTCAAATTATTAATAATCGTCGAATTGACGATATCGAATGTTAAATTTTTGAACACACGTTCGTATACATCGAATCAGATAATATAACTCAAAGAAGAATATCGTAGGGAGAATTAATTTTTATGGGATCATAAAAAAATTTATGTCGAGTTTTATTCGACTCGCTTTTGAAAAAAACAAATCAATCGAATTGTAAAGTTCATCGTATACGATGTTTACGCGTCATTTTATTTTAACGCTTTTATTATAGGAAAGGAATTTTCGAATAATAGTAGAAAAGCTTCCCCTCCTCCTCCCCCCCTCACCTTCTCCCCTGTTATATTAATGCACTCTCGTTGAATTCTCGTTGAAGGATCGTTGTAATGATTCCGCGTCGATGCATCGCGTGTATATGGGACAAATGGTTTGACAAACATTTCTCTATATATCCATCTCTCTCTCTCTCTCTCTCTCTCTCTCTCTCTCTCTCTCTCTCTCTCTCTCTCTCTCTCTCTGTCTATCTTTCTCATTCTCGCTCGCCATAACTCGGTGACATAACGAGAAACGTGATAGAAGTTTCCACTGCGTACGTGTCAATGAAATACGCCACGTACGTGCTTTTATAAAACGATATCGTGTTTTACTTCATATAACATTGGAAATAATATTATATTGGCCATATATGTAATTTTTTTCTCTTTTTTCTTTCTTTTTTTTTTTTCTTCTTTTCTTTTTTTTCTTCTTTTCCCTCATTTTTCTCTCTTTTTTATCTTATGGGATAGGTTACGTTTGTTAAACTCGTTTAAATTTCTCTCATTCGTTCGAACGAAATTTTTATCTCGAATTGATATATCATTTGTATCTATGAGTAATATATATATATATATATATATTTATTATTGAGTATGAAATACATTTTTTAAATTGATACATTGGAACTTATTATTCGCTCGAAAGAAATTTCATTTCTATAATCATATTCATTTTGTCAAATATTGTATTATTTCTTTATCAAAAATTTATCAAATATTTAGATATTAAGATATTCAAACTTCAATATAGACACCGAAACTCAAAGTCCACTCGATGGCAATTCGTTTCTTCGAAAAGCTTCATTTTTTTTTTTTTTTTTTTTTTTTTTTTTTTTTTTTTTTTTTTTTTTTTTTTAATATTCATACGAAAAGATAAGATATTTAGGTCGGTACGTTCGACTAAAAAAAAAAGAAGAAAAAGAAGAAGAAAAAAAAGAAGGAAAGAAAGAAAAATAAGAAGCGTTTTATTAAAAATTGAAATATCATATCTTATAGGTATGATGAAATTTTTAATATATATATATATATATATATTTCATGGAGAGGGGAAGAAAGAGGGAGAGAGAGATAAAATTTATCGCAATATTATTATGCATAGAGAACTACTCTTGAATATATCCATATATCATCTCAATTTCTGCTTAATATTCCAACATGTCGTGTCTATTTCAGTCGTCGGCTTGCTCGATACGTCCGGGATCGATGGTCG
This sequence comes from Vespa velutina, assembly GCF_912470025.1. NCBI lineage: Eukaryota > Metazoa > Arthropoda > Insecta > Hymenoptera > Vespidae > Vespa > Vespa velutina. The sequence continues at coordinate 4,613,998 of NC_062196.1, forward strand.
ATCTGTAATTCGAGCTATTTTCGATAAAGAGTAAACAAATAGCGTGGAAGATAGAGATAGAGATAGATAGATAGAGAGAGAGTGAGAGAGAGAGAGAGAGAGAGAGAGAGAGAGCGAGAAATATTAGACGTTTGAAAAGAGGATCATAAGGATAAATAGATCGACTTGTTTGTCTCGGTAAGGAGGAAGAGAAAAGAAAAATAAGAAGACAAAAAAAAAAAAAGAAAAGAAAAGAAAAAAAAAGAAAAGAAAAAAGACATGTGGGCCGTGTATATCTAATAACATATACTGTGTCTGGAAAAAAAAAAAAAGAAAGAAAAAAAAAAGACGAAGCAGAAAAGGAAGAAAAAAAATGGGTGGAGTGGAGGGATGGAAAAAAAAGTGGTTAGTTATTAAAGTCGGTGTAAAGTGGAAGACACATGACCCTTCGTGGCCGAGCTAAATTGTCGCACTCTTCATCGCACGCGCTACACGTAGCCTCGGCCTAAGTAGTTTTCATCGTGAAGGCCAACTCATATACATGATATCGCACATTAACATAGATCTGTATGTTTAGTTTCGTGATCGTGTAGGGAAAAAAAAAAAGAAAGATAAAAAGAAAAATGGAAGAGAAAGGAGCAACGAAGGAAAGGAAAGTAAAAAAAAAAAAAAAAAAAAAAAAAAAGGAAAAAAGTAAATTGAGTTAAAATTGAGTTTTGTAAACTCTGGAAGTGAGAAAGGAAACGAGTGTGTCTGTACGTTGGAGAAAGACAGAGACAGAGAGACAGAGACAGAGAGAGAGAGAGAGAGACAAAGGAAGACCAAATTATTACAACTTTAAATTACATGGCAAACACGGCAATGAGTAAATGAAAATTATATCGGGAATCCTCTCGACACTTCTGTTATTATCACACGTTAATGTCTCTATTCAAAGTACAACTTCGAAATTTTTTTAATTACGAAACCGTCACTAAATGGTACGGGTGCACTTTAATACAATTAAAATTGCAGTGACAATGCCTAGATATTTTTTATCTGTCTACTTTTTCTTTTTCTTTTTCTTTTTTTTTTATTGTTTTTTTTTTCCTTTTTTTTTTTTTTTTTCTTTTTTTCCCCCTCTCGAACATTCGTAAATACATCTCCTTTGGATTACATTGCATTCTATTATATTGCATTATATTTTATTTGTAAACGATCATCGAAAACGTATATAACCTTTTATAGATGATAATCTTAATGTAGATTTTTTTACACGTTTGTAATTATTATATATTGCATATGTTATGTTGATTGAAATTTCTCTAAAATATTTTTCTGAATAGCTTTCTTATTTTTTTTTTTTTTTTTTTTTTTTCTTTTTTTTAATAAACTTTTTAGAGACTTTATTTATTTATTTTGTTTTATTTTATTTTATTTTATTTTATTTTATTTTATTTTATTTTATTTTATTTTATTATATTGCATTGTATTGTATTTTTTTTTTCTTCTATTTTCTTTTTTTTTTTTTACGATAACTTTCTTCGATACTATTTCTCATCCTTTTCTCAATCTTTTTGTTTGGTAAAGTTCAACGTCTGCGGGAAGCATGAAAAGAGTAAAAACGACGAAAGACACATGGACGTTCTTATCGACAGGTACTGATAAAGACAACCGTGTAACGGTAGTTCCGAACATTGACAGGCTGCTACTAAAAAGGATGTTATAGGAGAAAAATACCAAGCTATAAACTAAAACGGGACACGTATTTATTGTCATGTATAAGTATACGTGATTGTTATTATTAAAAAAAAAAAAAAAAAAAAAAAAAAAAAGAAAAGAAAAGAAAAGAAAAGAAAATAAATAGCGAAGGAAAAAAAAAAAAATATCACTTACGATATTATACATACGCATATAGATATGTATATACAACAAGTAGCATTTGAATTAAATAAAAAGTCGTTATTAAAAAAAAAAATCTCAATTATACACATATATTGCAAGTAGCTTGTTGTTGATTAAAAGTTATTATTGAAAAAAAATAAAAAAAAAAAATAAAAAAAAAAAAAAAAAAGAAAGAAAAAAGAAATACAACAAACAGATAATAAACTTTTAAAAACGTCAATTTCAAAGAGACGAATAAGTCGCGGTTTGTTCACTGACATAGACGGTTGACCTGAGATAAGAGGCTGTCACCGGGTGTGCACTTAAACGAGATTAGGACAAGGGCAAGCGGAGGGTTAAGTAGTTTCCATTGTAAGGATGCTTCGCGCGATGTGACGACGTTTTCTTTTTTCTCTCTCTCTCTCTCTCTCTCTTTCTCTTTGAGCTTACAAGACGAGAGAGAGAGAGAAAGAAAAAGAATATACAGGTATGTAGATATGTATCTACAATATACTATAGTTAGATTTTAATACTAACATCGTCTTATATATCAACTCTTATATAAGAGAAAAGCCTTGTGGTTGTTCCTTAAGAGACGCAATCCTTTATTAAAGGCTCGTTAGAGATAAAAAGAGAAAGAGAGAGATAGAGATAGAGAGAGAGAGAGAAAGAAAGAGAGAGAAATAGAGAATTTCGTGATCTATACTGTAATTAGTAAGATCCATAATATCAGATTAATCGAAAGAAACTCGACAAAGCGTTGGGATAATGGGAGGGGTGGGAGGGGGGGAAGGGGTACAAGAGGCGATCTCATTCAAGGTCAAAGGGATGAAAAGTTTACGAACAAATGTAGTAGAAGAGTCTTGACGATAATTAAAGTCAATTTAAAGTAACATTATATAACATAAAGACGCCGCTTTTAATTTCAACTAATTTAAAGTCGTATTAAGAATACTAAAAAAAAAAAAAAAAAAAAAACAAAAAAAAAGTCTTTTCCTAAATTGAATACTTTTAAGATAGATTAATACTAATTGATAACATGTTTTTATATGTGTCTGTGTGTATGTCTATGAACGTGGTGATGTCTTTGACGATTCACTCTCGAAAGATCATCATTTTGAGAAATAATTATCATCGATAGTTAAACATGTTAGATAATCAAACGTGTTAGATAAGAATGATTGAAGTATACGTGAATAATGAATAAATTTTTTTTTCTCTCGATATCGTTTAATAGTAAATCGAAAGAGGAAAATTCAATGATCAATAAAAAAAAAAAAAAAAAAAAAAGAAAATTATAAATGACAACGTTATAATCGCAAAGATCAAAAATATCTTCGATATCGACGAATTTTCGATAAAAAATTTATTTTAACGATCTGTTCAGAAAAGAAAAATTATTCTAACGTTTCTTGATTTATTTATTAAGTTTATTAATTCTTTATGTCATCGTTTAATTGCTCGAAGCTATTGAAAAATGTCGAATCAATTAATTAATTGCTCCTTTCATTTAATATATTCATATCTAATGTATTATTTTAATTCTTTTTTTTTCCCGATTAATCGCCTGTCGAAAGAAAGAAAGAAAAGAGAAGAAAAAGATAAGAAAAAACAAAAAGAAAGAAAGAAAGAAATCGAAATTTTGTTCGAAAAATTTTCTACCTCTTCCTCCTCCTCCTCCTCCTCCTCCTCCTCCTCCCCCTCCTCCTCCTCCCTCTTCTCTTTCTTCTCCTAAATAGCGAAAATTATGCGCACACATCGGTGCTGCAAAACGATTTAATCTCAAAGTACCTCTTATTCTCTATACATGTATGTATATACATACATACATACATACATATATATATATATATATATATATATATATGTATATACCAGATTTCCACTCCACAGGGCTCACCTCGATCGTCGTGAGTTGGCTGCATGCTAATCGCTTTAATCGTCCTCCCTAATTCATTCCATCGCTCTGCGCATATTCATTCCCGTATATCTAACGTTCTCTTCGTTAAAGGCACGTCGTCGAATTCGATCGATTATGAAAACCCCCATTTTCGAAGAATCATACGTTATTTAAACCTATATAATAATTAAATAATAATTCTTTCCTCTTTTCTATCAATTATTCAATCCCTTGATCTCAATCCTTCCTCGATCTTTCCATCATATCCCATAATAACTCATATTCCAATTAACGATCATAAAGTAAAAATGAACGGATATATACGATCGTGATTGTTTGTGGGGGAGGAAGGTTGGTAGCATTGGTGGCGATGTCGATATCAATGGCAGCCATTTTGGAATTTTCCATAAGAAGAACGAACGTCGAGGACGATTTATTAGGATTAACGATGACCTAATATAATATGCGATCGACGTTAAATTATGGACGAAATTATTCTTCGTCGACGTCGAAAAAAAAAAGAATAAGAAGAAGAAGAAGAAGAAAAGGAGGAAGAAGAATAGAAGTAAAAAAAAAAAAAGAAAAAAAAAGAAGAACGGGACAAGTTTGATGATGGGCCGACGAACGAGGAAATAAAGGATCGATGGATAAAAAAAAAAAAAAAAGAAAAAAAAGCCATTCAATGTGATTCACTTCAATAGAAATTCTTCATATATCCTATCTATCGTTAACGAATTTGTCGGCTTTCCCATCGTTATTTGATAATCATCTTCCAAACAAATGATGTGTATGATATTTCTATTGAAAGAACACTTCGTATATTTTTATCGTATTATAGAAAATATTAAATCATTGATATACGATAATTACGAATTAATCCATTTGAAAAGATTTCGAATGATCATATCTGTTAAGAAAAAGAAATGGAAAAACGGAAAATAAATTTGGAAAGAACAGGAAGAATTAAATGAATAATAAAATTAATTATAAGTAGAAGTGAGGGTTAAATGTTTGCGGAAAGAGAGAGAGAGAGAGAGAGAGAGAGAGAGAGAGAGAGAGAGAGAGAGAGAAGAAAAAGAAGAAGAAGAAGATGAAGAAGAAAAATAGGAAGAGGAGAAAAAGGAGAAAGAGAGGAAGAAGACCTGTCACGTGTTGTAAATCCATGAAGAAATTGCCAATCGACTTTGACAGTGTCGCCGGACGAGTACGTTCGAATGGTTCTATGGATTTCGTTCGTCGTTTCTACGACGTACCAACGTCGGTTGAGCTTGATTACGATTGACGTAAGCGATAAACCGAGTTTCTCTCTCGTGTCTCTAAGAATGGAAGCAGGAAAAAGAGAGAGAAAAATAGAGAGATAGACAGAAAGAGAGAGAGAGAGAGAGAGAGAGAGATAGAGTGAGAGAAAGAAAAGACATAAATATAAACATGGATTTATATCCTACTCGATAGCCAAACGTCCAATCTCTATAATAATAATAATAATAATAATAATAATAATAATAATAATAATAATTACGAGGACAATTTCTACGATGACAGTTATCTCTGATGATATAGTATGAAACAATCTGAAAAATAATCAAAATATTAATAGAAATAAAAAGAAGAAAGTAATAATAAATAATAAATGAATCTAATGAACTTTTGAGAAATATATGTCAGATGTAAATGAAAAAAGGAAAAATAGGAAAGTATGAAAAATAAAATAAAATTAAGATTTTTATTTCTATCCGTTCGATAATATTAATAATAAATAGAAATAATAAAAAGTTATATGTTTTTATATGAATAGAAAATATTTGGAAGCTTAGAATTAAATAAAAACTCTATCAAGTAAATTGAAAAAGTACGAAGGAACGTTGTGTTATATATGGGTGGGGGGGGGGATAGGGGGGGGGGGCAAGAAAGAGAAAAAATATAGGAAAAAATCATAAACCGAGATTTCCTCTCGTGTCTCTAGGAAAGGAAGAAGGAAACAGAGAGAGAGAGAGAGAGGGAGAGAGAGAGAGAGAGAGAGAGAGAGAGAGAGAGAGAGAGAGAGAAGTAAATATAAACATGAATTTATATCCTACTCGACACCCAAGTGGCCAACCTCTATAACATAACAATTACGAGGGACAATTCTAGGATGAGTTATGTGTAGAAAGAGAGAAAGAGAGAGAGAGAGAGAGAGAGAGAGAGAGAGAGAGAGAGAGAATATAAAACAAATAAAATATAATTCTATCAAAATATTTATAATAAGAACGTTGATGAAAGTAATTATTACTAATTGAAAATAGAAAAAAAAAAGAAAATAAAAGAAACAAAAAAACAAATTCTCAATGCAAATTAATAAATTAATATATAGAAGTAAAAAAAAAATTATATATATATATATATATATATGTAGAAATAAATAAATTAAAAATTTATTTATAATTAAAAATTTATTGTGAATAAAATTAATTAATTTGCATTAAAAAATTAATTAAATTAATTAATATGTATATATATATATAGGGGTAATAATATTGAAGTACGCGTGTGACTTTAATAATAAAAATATTTTTTCATAATATTTAAAAATCTAGAATCAAGAGATCCAAATGAATAGAAAAAAGGATTACGTAAAGGAACATTACGAAAGAGGAGTATTATGAAAAAGAAAAGAAAAAGAAGATAAACAGAGAAAAACGAAGATAAATAGATATATATATAGATGGATGGATGGATGGATGGATGGATGGATGGATGGATGGATGGATGGATGGATGGATGGATAGACAGGTAGATAGATAGATAAAAATAATCAAGAAGAACTTGGGTGTCCCAACTTTTCTCTGCTTTTGCTTTCAGTTGTTTGACGAGCACGAACACATTCTTGTCCGTCAAGGATGGACAAAGTGAAAATACCGTTGTCCAAAAAGAGGTGGAGTGGGTGGGAACAGGGGGGGAGGGTGGAATGAATGAGCTGGGAATGGGGCTTGAGGAGGGAAGGAAGTGCCGACGAAAGTTCCTTCCTTCGCGAAGTGACTAACGGCGATATGTGCCAGTTGGATAAACGCCAGATGTAGACCGGAAATTGTATCAAAAGTTATCCAACGACGACAGATCCCATCCCCCATCTTTCTTCTTTTTCTCTTTCTCTCTCTCTCTCTCTCTTTCTTTCTTTCTTTCTTTCTCTTTATCTATCTCTGTCTTTGTCTCCTTCTCTTACAAATATTATAGATATTGTTATTATTATAATATATTATCCTCGAATTTTATATTTATTTATTTATTTATTTATTTATTTATTTCTTTTTTATGAAATAAATCGATCTTAACAAAGACAAGATTGCGAGCGTAATTTTCTTTTTCTTTTTCTTGTGTTCTCTCTCTATTTCTTTTTTTTTTTTCTTTTTTTCTTTCTATTTTTGCAACCTTTCGCATTGAATCGTTCGACTTGGCACTCTGACAAAGAAAAAAATTTTCTTTCTGCAAATTTTGAACTTTACAAACACTTCTAGACAAGAATAATAATAATAATAATAATAATAATAATAATAATAATAATATTAATATTAATGATGATGATTAATGATGATGATGATGTTGAAAATAACGACATCTAGAAATTCTATTCTCGTCGATAATTCATACGAACGCGACGAAATAATTGATCAAACACGTTATACCAATAAACCGGTTGTGTGTTTGGTCTCAATTTAGGTCTTGTGTTTATTAAAAATGAAAGACGAGGTCGCGGAGAATGAGGAAGAAAAAGAAGAGGAAGAAGAAGAAGAAAAATAAAAAGTAGAAGAAAAAGAAGTAGTAGTAAAGGAGGAAGTAGAAACGATTTCACGATAGAACGCTATTAAACGAATGTTTTTCTTTTACAGGCGATGGAGGTGGCGTCGGAGGGGACGGCGACCCCATCGTGGGTGGCGGCAATTCTGAGAAAAAGTCCGGCTATGAAACGAATCTCTACCTGTATAGCGTAAGTTATTATAAAATTTTTATGATTTTTCCTTTGTGATATATATATATATATAT
>NC_062196.1:4631756-4636756 GCF_912470025.1 Vespa velutina
CAGAGCTTACGTAACACCGCAAACGAGGAAAAGGTCAAAGGTTTTGTTGACATTCTCGTAGCAGGGAACATAGTTGATGGACTTAGTTCTCTTGTACAGACCACCGGATTGGGTGGGATGAAACCTAATACTGTCATTCTTGGTTGGCCATATGGTTGGAAGAAATCAGAGGATAAAAGAAGTTGGAGAGTATTTTTGCAAACTGTCAGAAGTGTTGCTGCAGCACGAATGGCTTTGCTTGTACCAAAGGGTATTAACTTCTTCCCGGATTCAACGGAAAAGGTTGTCGGCAATATTGATGTTTGGTGGATCGTACATGACGGTGGTCTTTTAATGTTATTGCCCTTCCTCTTGAAACAACATCGTACCTGGAAAAATTGCAAAATGAGGATCTTCACTGTTGCACAAATGGAAGACAATTCTATACAAATGAAGAAAGATTTGAAAAAGTTCCTTTACGATCTTAGAATTGAAGCGGAAGTTGAAATCGTGGAAATGGTAATTTTCCCTTTTTAATCGATTATTCTATTGATGCATGTGAAAGTTTGTATGTGAAAGTTTTTTTCTTTTTTTCTTTTTTTTTCTTTTTTTCTTATTTTTGTATTTCTCGATGGAGATTCGATCATAGTGCCCATCGTCCATAATATGCGTATAAATTTTTTTTACATCATCGAAAAGAAAATCTATAAAAAATATCTTTTATTCTTTTATATACATATATATATATATATATATATATATATATATATATATACTATTGTGTACATGTGTGTGTGTGTGTGTGTCTAATTCATAATCTTACAGATGAACTCTGACATCTCTGAATATACTTACGAAAGAACTTTACTGATGGAACAAAGAAATCAAGTATGGCGAGAGTTGCAGTTAAATACGAAGGAATCTCGAGGAGTGGTGAGTTTCGTTGGCAAAATAAAAGATATCTCTTTCTCTCTCTCTCTCTCTCTCTCTTTTTTTTTAACGTAGAAAAAATAAAAAGAAATTAGGTATAAAAAAATCTTAAGATAAAAAGAAAAAAATCTACAATCGTGATACTGATCGGAATGTGTCTCTTTGTTGTGTGCTCGTCAAGGATAAGGTGCAGACGTTGGTGGACTTCAACGAGGTACCCGCCGAGGAAAAATTACCTCTGGTTTGTCAGATCATCCCCCGAAGTTCCGTGTCTGTCCATCTTCGACATCGAGAACTACGATGCCGATGTTCTCCACCCCCATCCCTTAAATTCCTAAATATCTTTATAACTGTCACAATTCCCATTTTGTGTCCGAAGTTACAGAAAAAAAAAGAAAGAAAAAAAAAAAAAAAAAGTAATTGACATCATCGAGTGGATGAAACTGATAGAGGGACCGATCGCATGAGTAATAATTCTTGAAAAAAAGAAAAAAAAAAAAAATGATTTATTTTATTATTCGCCTATATAAAATCTCTTTATGGGAGGATTATCGTTAAATGAAATATTTGATTTTGTGAAAATAATTGACAAGGATAAAAAAAAAAAAAAGAAAATTAATAATTTTCTTCATATTAATCAATTAACCGATATTAAATAATTTCATTATTGACAATTACGCAACGCAATACGATCTAATAAAAGTATATAATCGTAATATATCCTTTTACGATGTAAGATCCTTTAATAGAGAAAGAAAAAAACAAAAAACAAAAAACAAAAACAAAATAATAATTTAGAAATAGGAAATGTCTCTCTCTATCAGGATACATCTCTAACGTCCTTGAGAAAAATCTGACCTTACCGTTTCAGCTTGATTGGCACGTTTCATTTCGAATGCTTAAATAGATATCATAATATGTTTGGCGAACCATATAGTGCTTTTAAGCTAGACACTTAGTTTAATTCCCATAATTGACTTTATCCGCTGTTCATGATTAAAAAAATTCGAATGTTATTCGCTTATATGTTTTAAAATGATACACAGGTTCAGGCAATTGTGGATCATCATCACAACGTTGACGTCAAGGTACCATCCAAAGTAAGATTTCAAGAACCCGGTAGTCAGAATACAAACGAAGGTGAGGAAGCACAAGAGAAACTTGTTCAGGATACAGAACAAAAGGATTCAGAGGGAATTGGTAACAGTGAGAAATCCGAAGAGGAATCTAAAGATAATCCAGACGAGGAAACGAAATTGATCGGTGGCTCGCCGAAAACGGAAAATAAAGAAAATGCTCAGAAAGAAGCTAAGGAAAATGAACAAGAGAACAAATCTGATAGTCCAAGTTCTAAAAAACCACCTACGCTCAAGCCGTATGTCATTGAAACATTATTTATATTTACATTTTTATCTAATGACTCCTTTAAATAGCGTTCGTACGTTCGTTCTAATTAAATCAATTTGACATGTTTATTTTTCTAATCATCATTAATATCATTAAAAACGAAATTGTAGAATTTGAACGATTGTAGAAAAAGAAAAAAAAAAAAAAATACTTTTTAAGCTTATACAAAACTTATTCTCAATTCTGCTGCAGCGATGAAAGTGACGTGAGACGTATGCATACATCTGTAAAATTGAACGAAGTAATCGTGAACAAGAGCCATGACGCTCAATTGGTCATCCTTAATCTACCTGGCCCACCGCGAGATACAAAAATGGAACGCGAGTCAAGTTGTATCCTTTTAAATCGTTTAAATGTTTATAAAATATATTTTATTCTCAACGATTTATTTTATTTTATTCATTATGCATACGTTCGTTATATACAATAAACGTATTCATATATGAAATATTTAATAAATCTCATATATGAACAGGTATGAATTATAATTCGGATATTATAATGGATCAAAAAATATTATATAAATATTTATTTATTCGCTCACTTACTTGTTCATAATTTTATCTTATTTATATGAGTATAAGTTAATATTATAATCTTTAATTTATTTATATATATTAACGTATATTCGTATACATAAATATAAATAAAATATAAATATAAAATATATATATATATATATATATATATATATATATATATATATATATGAAAATAATATAATTTTTGAGTAATTAGTAATATGTAAAATATATAAATATTATTATTTCCTTAACTATCATTTTTTTAGATATGGAATTCCTAGAAGTCTTGACGGAACGATTGGAGAGGGTATTAATGGTGCGGGGTAGCGGACGAGAGGTCATCACAATCTACTCGTGAATCTATCGCGCAATCTTCATGACGAAAGAAACATCTAGTTTATTTCTTAAAGACCTAAAACGAGTTCACATTAAGGAACATATTATTCTTGTGCCATTATAAAAGCGCAGAGATATTTAATCTCCGTGCCTCCGTGCTGTGAATCGCAACGAGTGTGAAATCGCGACGACAGCTATCGAAAATCGATCTTTTTATGGAAACCTTAAATTAATTATAAATGGTTCCCCTCGAGTGATCGATATGCATTAATTTCGCCGATATTAGGCGTAGATTTAATCCAAAAAGAGATTATATCGTTTACGACGACGCGATCGTATTTGTACGATCGTCGAGATATGATATTTAATTGATACTAATTTTGATCGATAAAAAAAAAAAAATGAGAAAAAATTTAGGACTGGCCGCGGGGATGGGACGTGGTCTGGGAATGAGGGGAGAAGGTGGTGGACTTTAGGGTCAGGGATGAAAAAAAAAAAAAATTAAAAGCAACAAACACATATATACGTATACATATAACTTGAAAGATTGATTAAAATTGATCAGATACGGAAAGGTAAAACGAAATAGAAAAAGAAAAAAGAAGGAAATGAAATAAAAAAGAAAAAAGAAGAAAAGAAAGAAAACCCAAAACAAATATGAGAATAATAATAAATTATAAAAATAGCTTCCTGAGCTGAGAGAAAAAATGGGAAAAGAAAGAAAACGAAAAATATTTCTTTTACACTTATTAAATTCTTAAAAAAACTTTCGATCTCTAATCGCGTATTTATTATTTGGAAAAGTGAACGATGGAAAAAAGAAAAATAGAAAAAGAATAATAATAATAATAATAAAAAAATGTAATAATAAAAATACATACAAGTAGTAGAGTAACTTAATGACTTTTCGAAAAATTCCATATACGACATCACCACATTGTTTTTACTGTCCTTCGACATATTATAAGAGTTTTTGACATTCGATGATGGATACGCGCGAAGATTTAAAAAAAAAAAAAAAGAATAAATAAATAAATAAATAAATAAAAAACAATTGTTCGTAAATATAAATTTACTTACAAAAAGATCGACAAACAATAAATAAATAAAACAACAATACGAATGTTTTGAGGCAGTTTTCGTCTTTGAAAAGAAGAAGAAGAAGAAGAAGAAAAGAAAAAGAAAAAGAAATAAATAAAAGAAAAGTAAATGAAAGTGAAAAGAAAATGAAGAATAATGGGGGAGGGGGAAAAAAGAGAAGAAAAACGTAAAAATAAAAACGAAGACAAGAAACGAAAGGAAAAGGAAGAAAAAAGTAATATTGACGAAGAAAAAGAGAGAAAGAGAGAGAGATAGAGAGAGAGAGAGAGAGAGAGAGAAAATATAATACGATGAATTAATGAAAAAGATGAGAAATAAATAGCACATGTCCCGGTCGAAATCATTCTAAAATAATTTTCATTATGAAACCGAAATCAAAATTTGGTCCGAGGCTAAGGTCGAAGCATCTACGAAACCACTGCCAGAATACTTTCTAAATGCTTCGCGTTTAACCAAAGACGCGAGAGGCTCATTTTTCTACATGCATTGTCGTTTTAGAGAAAAAAAAAAAAAAAATTAAATAAAAAATAAAACATATACATTATATAAATACAGTTACTTACTTACTTACTTACTTACTTACTTACTTACTTACTTACTTACTTACACATACACACACACGCGCGCATGCATACACACATATACATGCGTGCATGCGTACGTACATAAATATATAAATACATACATATATACATGCATACATACATACATACATACATGCAT
>NC_062196.1:4641756-4656756 GCF_912470025.1 Vespa velutina
AGATGCGAGCTAAGCAGCGAAAAATACTTGCTCGAAAACCTCAATCATATGTGTCAAATCAAGTAAATCTACTTTTAACCGATCAATATAATCAATTCTAGATCCCTACCACACATAACTCCTTTGAAAAAGAAAAAAAAAAAAAAGCAAAGAAAAAGAATAAACGAAAAAAAAAAAAAAAAAAAAAAAAGACAACAAAAACCAAAAAAAAAGAATAAAAACAATTTTTTTCTCTCGAAGAAACTTTTCCGAACTTTTCTCATGACTTTCGAACTTCAAATAAACAATAAGAATTTGTCAAATCCCGTAAGAAAACAAAACGTTTATATAGCGTATTTAAAAAAAAAAAAAAAAAAAGAAAAAAAAGAAAGAAAGAAAGAAAGAAGGAAAGAAAGGAAAAAAGAAAAGAAATAAGAAAATATTAAAATGTGTGCATATATATAAATGTATATATATGTATATATGTATATATGTATATATAAATACATATATGTATATGTATATATATATATATATACGTATATATACATGCGTGTGCGTATATGTGCGTTTGTGCGTGTGCGAGTGCGTGTTACGAGTCTCTCTCTGTGTCTGTGTGTGTGTGTGTGTGTGTGTGTGTGTGTGTGTATGTGTGTGCATATTAATATAAAATTATAATATATTTGTAGATATACAAACTCTTTTAGTCATTCGGAATAGTATATAGAGTCAATATTGCGGAAAAGTAACTTACCTACTTATACCCATAGACTATAGGTATCGACTACTTGTGATTAATTTATGGAAGAAGAAGTATGTGATTTAAAAGCGTATACTGCGATAAAATCCATTAAATAAATAAATAATATATCAGAGACGGAGTCTATCGAAACGTGATATTAATCATCGCGACATAAGATTGATTTAATTATGAAAAATTTCACACCTCGTTTCGTTGAATCAACTTCACAATTTTTATTTACTTTCTAAATTAAAAAAAAGAAAAAAGAAAAAAAGAATGAAAAAAAGAGAAAGAAGGAAAAAACTGATACATGAAAAACACATCACAATTTGTTCACAATGCGTCTGATCAAAATTAGATCGACGTCTTTGATCATCTCGCACATACAATTGATTTTTTCAAAGATCATCGAATTTATCAATTTGTTTCTTTGAAAATTTATCCAATGTCTGTCAGATCGACGATGTCTATACGAGAAAATCATCGCTCGATGGAAATTTTTTTCCTATGATATTTACTGATACAGTCAATGTGTCAGTATAGTCAATGTGACTAAAGGTTTCATTGACTAATCATTGTGTAGTTATAAATAAGAAAAAAAAAAAAAAAAAGAAGAAGAAGGAAAAAGTGATACATCGATGAATTTCAATACGTCGGAGGAGATAAATCATTGACGAGCCACGAAATATGTACAGGAAGACATATTTCAGAGAATTTCATTGATTTATCGGTGAGTAAGATAGATAGTAAATAAAAAAGGTTCGTAAATTGATATATATATATATATATATATATATATATATATATACATATATACATAGATGCATATATATATATTTATCAGTCATCATCACATCACTTTTTACGATTACAATAAACAACAACAAATTTGAAATGCAAATTCGTTTGGGAAATAAAATTTGAATCTTCGATGAAGAAATTCAAAATAGCACGTTAGAAGAGGAAATAAATGACATTAGACGCTAATACGAATAAAATGACAATGTCTTTTGTATTTACAATTCTCTCTCTCTCTCTCTCTCTCTCTCTCTCTTTCTCTCTCTCTCTCTCTCTCACTCTATCTCTCTCTCTCTCTCACTCTATCTCTCTCTCTCTCTCTCTCTCTCTCTCTCTCTCTCTCTCTCTCTCTTTCTTTCTATCATACGTACGCCGATACGTTAGTTCACAGTCTATAAATTTCTAAAAATGCCATAATACGATGCGAGTATTAACTATATGGATTTAAACTAGAACTAGATAACAAGCGACATTCTTCGTCTCGCACGTCACTCAATCGTAAATATTCGATTTTGACTAATTGGAAGAAATATTGTTTTGCATTAAGCAATCTGCAAGATCTGTTATATTATAATACATAATATCATCGACTATAATGGCAATGACAATCACAAAAATCATTATACCGAATAAAACTACGACGACGACGACGACGACGACGTTCGAGTGATCGGGAGAGCAATAGGAAGAAGTAATCATGATAAAAACATGATTTACTTTGATCAGTATCATTGCGGAGTTATAGTAATATCACAGCGTAGGCTTCTCCTCCGCAGGTTCTTCCTTTATTGGATGACCGCATTCCATCAAGGCAGGATTTGCAACGGCGATTATGTTATCACCGCGAGATGCTATTACCTAAACGTATTAATTTCATTCAAGTTAAATTAATAAAAAATTATTTACACATGAACGATCGCAACGTAAAGATTAAAAATAATAATAATAATAATAATAATAATAATAATAATAATAATAATAATAATAATAATAATAATAATAATAATAATAATAAAACAATCAAAAAAAAAAAAAGAAAAAAAGAAAGAAGGATATTTGAAATTGTTAAGATGTTATATTACTTTTAAATTGAAATCATTTTCCTTGTCCGTATTTTCCGTTTCGGCGTCGATGGTATCCTGAAAAACGATACGAAAGGACTGTCAGTCGATTTAAAAATATTATACCTATCGAATAAATTGACTCACATGCATGGACGATGATTCCTCATTCGAAAAAGAAAATTGACTGTCCGAATCGCTGATTTCCTCGACGTTACTACCGAATACTCCGTTGTTATTCTTCTTCCTCCAAACTGGACTGGAACATTGCGAATATCTGAACATCAATGCGTACTCGTATTTGTTATATAGTAACAGTATATTATGGTTACATAATATACCATCTTTATCTTATTTTTTTAATATCATATTCAAAATAATAACAAGGTAATAATCATATAATATGAGCATCGAAAGTAATCACCTCGACGAGCCATGTCTCCTAATCCCAGTATTATTAATGTCGGTGACGGAACATCGAAGATCCAATTCTTCCTGAAAAACAGAACTGCTGTAGACGGTAAAAGCGCAACGAAGAAGAATGAAAAAGAACAAATTGATTTCGTTTTGAATATGCATTTTCGAATATAACTGATATTGATGAGAACACAAAAAAAAAAGAAAAGAAAAAGAACCAAAAAAAAAAAAGATAAAAAGACAATGCGACTCGCTGAGAAACCAGGCGAGTAGCGTAGAATCTGAGCGAGTCGCGATTGGTGAACAAAGAACAAGTCACTTCTTTTTTTTTTACTCAGCTTGTTACATGCCAAAAAAAAAAAAAAAAAAAAAAAAAAAAGAAAGAAAAACAGCTAAAACCAGCACCAATCGTTAATCGTATAAAAAGTTTTATTATTAGTATAGATAAAATCAATGCTTTTCAAGCCAATAATACTTATCAATAACTTGTGAAATTGTATTTTTAATGATTTTTACTGAATCGAAGTATTTTTGTTTAAAAAAAATTAAAAATCAGTCGTATCGAAAAGAAAATGTAAAGTCAAGAAGAACCAAAAAAAAATGGCGCTATGAAATGGCACAGATGGCGCCATTTTCGATGTCGATAATTTAAAACAAAAATGAAGGAAGACAATTCTTTTGTTTTTTTCTTTTTTTTTTCTCTTTAAACACAAACAAAATTGATACAAATCAACTCTTCAATTTTAGAAAACATTAAATCAAACTATATAATTGTAACATTCAAAACATTTACGATGATTTTTTTCGTTTGGGAAAAGAAAAGACAAAAAAAAAAAAAAGGAAAAAAAAGAAAAAGAAGGAAAAAAGAATTAGTAACTTTAATTGTAAAGGAAGAAGTGCGAAAGCATTGAAAGCGTGCAGATATTAAAGGACATACTAATTTACATGCAGACATGCTTCGCAACGACTACATATATACTTGACCTTTTCCATCCGTATCTCGCGTTAGCGAAAGCAGGATGGTTAAATGGCGCGAGACGAGGAGTAGTGGGTGCTGCGTGTGCGTGTTTGGTGTACGTGCTGAATGTACTGTTAGTAGTAGTTAACGCGCGACTATGCGAACATGGCAGGTCAGCCAGGAAGGATTAGCATGATTTATTTTTTTGGATGGGCCGAGCTAACCTGCATCGCGTCCTCGGCCTCACCCTCGAGTTCGAGCTTTCTTCGTTTTCCTCGCTCGAGCTCGTTCTCCTCGCCGTTTTCTCGTTGCCTTGACGAGGACATTGACAGACTGTAAAAAAAAAGAAAAAAAAAAGAAAAAAAAAATAGTGAAGGTCAAAGTAAATGAAGACTTTCTAACAAAAGGAAAAATATACGAGAATTCAATTTTTCTCACAATAAATTTCTTTTTTAATTACATTTTCTATATTTATTCGAAATTTTATTTAATAAATATAACTTTGAATGAAAAAATCAAATTTGCCCAAATTCCTTAATCAAGGATCTTAAAACAATATTTCTTTGGATGTTTATTTGGAGTCTCGAATAAAAAAAAAAAAAAAAAAAAAAAAAAAAAAAAAAAAAGAAAGAAAGAAAAAAAGGAGAACTGAAGATTTTTAATGGATCTCTTAATTCTTAATTGAAACTCACTATTGACTTTTCACGTAATGATACCCAGAATCCCGAACAACTCGACGTGCTAATGGAAATAGTTCATCCCTCCTGGTCAGAAGAGCCGGGACAAACCTACATATCTGTGCAGCGGCCTCGTTTACACAGATCTCGTGGAGCGTCAGCGGTTTCTCTGGTTTTCTTTTACAGTCGAACCTACCGTAAATTGCGGCATACTTTCTGATCTCTTCCATTCTTCGGGGATCATTGTCGGGCATGGCCATGACCAGCTGGCAAGGTCGAATGTAATATTATTATTAAATAATTGATACATAAACTCGTTACTTGACATATAAATGGAAAAGATTAGGAGAAAAAAAGGTCCAAAAAAAAAAAAAAGAAAAAAAAAAAAAAAAGAGGAAAAAGATCCTGAAAATAAAAGGAAAATATTAATATCTTCACAAAATATACTCACTTCGAGATTTTTACAAAATTTCTTTTTAACATTATGAGGCTTAGGATCGACCGGTCTGATCGTAGCAGCAAGTCTTTCAGCAGCTTCGGCAAGCCGTTGTATTTGTGAATGGAGAAGCGTAGGGGTGAGTTGAGTGGGACTAGCAGGAGCACCGGTACCACTCGGACTGGGTGTAGTTCCACTACCACAAGAGGACTCGCAGGTGCCAACTTGAAGTACACCGGGACTGTGAGAAGTTGGTGGCACGTAGGACGCTGCAACTGGTACTACAGAGGAACCAGGACTTGGAGTTTGTCTATATGTCGTAGAACCAGCCGAGGCAGCTACGCTTGTCACCGAAACGATAGGACTAACGCTTCGACAAGGAAGCATCGTAGACGTAGTCGTAACCGTCGTCGATGCTGTCGTCGAGAAAACAGCGACTTGTGGTACTTGTGGCACTTGTGATACTTGCACTTGTGCTCGAGGACTGGCACAAGGAAAACCAACGACCGGTGGTGGATTTTTACATGTCCCACTTGTTGGTACGACTGGTGTTTGAAAGAGCGCTAAAAGATGAACGATTCTTATAGGAATAATTACAATTTATTTTGCAATTGCAAATAAAAAATAAATAAATTTATTTCAGTCGTCTAGAGAAATGAAAGAAAAAGAAATATGACAGAAAAAAAAAAAAGAAAAGGAAAAAACAAAGAAAAAGAGAAGAGACAGATAAAGAAAGAGACGATACTTTACAGGGATTGGTGAGCCACTCCTGAAGGGCCTTCTGAAGTCTTCGTACATGAAGAGGCTTGCTGGCCATGCCGACCAATGCCATAATTTCAAGAAACTCTTCCTCACCGGCATCGCACAATTGCTGCACGTCGTCCCCTCCTATTACATTACGACAATAGAAAACTTTATCGATGGAACAAAAAAAAAAGAAAGAAAACAAAAAAGAATGTATATCATCTCCTACGATATATAAACTCTCCTACCTACCCATTTCCAATAGAGTATCATAATAGCCGAGTAACGAGGCCCGTTGCATCACCCGGTACAACTGCAATTCTGCTTCGTTTTGTGGCACTGACGTTTGTACGACTGAAAATACGAGATGATCGATAAGGAAGAATAGAAAGAAAAATAAAAAGAAAAAGGAAAAAAAATCCTTGCAATAAGGAGTCCCTCGGGTATAATGGTCAATGTCAAGTTCTTCTAATTAACCTGTGATCACGTGATTAATCAAGACAATTAATATTCCACGAAGGAATTGTAAAGAAGAAGAAGAAGAAGAAGAAGAAGAAAAAGAAGAAGGAGAAAAAGAAGAAGAAAGAAGAAAGAAGAAGAGGAAGAGGAGGAAGAACAAGAAGAAGAAGAATAAAAGGAAGAAGAAATAGAAGAAAAAATAGAAAAAAAAGATGATATTAAATCAGTACAGAAGATCGTACGATCTCGAGCCGAAAGAAGATCGAAGATTCCCCCGATCTCGTTGGGTTCTTCGGGACTCGGGACTAGTTTCTTGCAAATTTCGTGGAATCGCGAGAAAAAGCCGCGTGCACACACGTACGGCGTATAAATTAATACCGGGAGCAAACGTAGGGGCCCGAAGAGGGACACGGGACGAAAGGGGAAGCAAAGGGGAGACCCGAAAAAACTGGCCGACGGTCTTATTACGAGAGGCCGGGCCCGCCGGTCTCACGCTTATACGTCGTTGGGACCTAGGCAAGCGAGTAAGGGAGAAAGAAAGAAAGAAAGAAGGAGAGAGAGAGAGAGAGAGATAGAGAGAGAAGGGGAGAGAGAGAGAAAGAGCGAGTTCACAGGCATTGGTGCGCGCGGGGTGGTGACTCGTTCCGCGAGATTTTTCTGACGCGTGAACGCACCGCACCGCATTGCACCGCTCCGCACCGCACCGCATTGCTTCGACCAAATTAATAAGAGAGAGAAAGAGAAAGAGATACTGAGCGAGGGTGCAATCCTCGTTAACCCTCTAAGATTAATCATCTTTGATATTTACTATTTTTTTTTTTTTCTTCTTACTATTACGTTTAATCATTTCTAATTATTTTTATTAGACAGGCTTTTCTTCGAAATTAGTTGGAAATTATTATTATTATTATTATTTTTTTTTTCTTTTTCTTTTTTTTATACGCAACACTAAGATCCACGTAAATATTTCGGAATGAAAGATATATGATTATAAAATATCACATATTGTATTTATTGGATATTGAATTATAAATAAAAATGTAATTTTATTTATAATAAAATTCATGATTATAAGCAAAGTTATTTAACTTCTTAATTAATTCCAGTAGTTACGGGTTAATGATAAAATTTAACATTTTTTATTATAATATGTCGTATTTATTACGAATTAAATTATATCAATTGGATTTATTGTAATAAATTCCGTAATATTTATAATAATATAGGAAATAATTATCAATTCTATTAAACGATAAAGATTTCCATTGGTTTTATAATATAATAATATTGATATTAAATTTGAATGAATATTTTAAAAAGTACTTAACGATTGGCGGAGAAAATTAATTTAATAAATTAATTTAATATTAATATTTTTTTAACAATGACATTTTTAATGAAAACATATATTAATCAATTAAGTTGAGCCAAGATATTGTAAATAAGAATCTGGATACGATTTAAAGATTGAACTGACATAGGTATTGGAAATGGTTAACCCTTTCCTTTTTCTTCTCCTTATTCTTCGTAAAGGAAGGTCTCCTCTACGAGATTATATAATGCTACTCGTAGAGGACCGTCTTATGTATTATTTATTATCCGATAAAAGTGTGTTCATCGTTCGGTCGACCACAAATTGGACAAATCGTCGATACATTTTAAACGAGTCACCCACTTGACTTCATCCTTTCAAATATCTTTACTTTATTTCTTTTCCTTTCTTTCTTTTTCTCTTTGATTCTTTTCTTTTTTTTTTCTTTTTTTTTTACCACTGCACGATAAATTCTGTATGACTATACTATATATATATATATATATATATATATTTCAAAATAATGATACATGTATAACTCTATGTTTCATTTTGCCTGTCATTTTTGCTTGTTATGCTGCGACTATGTATTAAAACTTCTATTTCTAAACTAACGATTAAGCATCATGTGTGTGTGTTTTTTTTTCTATTCCGTGCGCATCACTAAAATTATAAAGCAACGATAATAAATATGACAACGTAATTAATTTGATCTTTTTAAAGCCTTCCTCAAAAAAAACATACACATGTACCGTACACGTATGAATTGATAAATATATATATGTGCCAGATAATTATGAAAGTAATCTAATCGTGAATTATTTTTAATATATTTTTCATTTTGAGATATTTCGATACTTAGATTTGAATTATTTAAAATTTATTTATTTATTTTTTTTTTCTTTTTTTTTTTTTTTTTGTTAACGACAAACAGAAAAAATAGTAAGTATAATATATTTATTCTTGAAAAATAAAAAATTCTTTCGTGTAATTAAAAAAAATAGCCTAATGTACAAAATACATACGTCTTTTAATATCTCAAACAACATATTTCCTTATTTCATGTATGTACAAAATCAATCACATGTACAATTGATTACAGTTCGATATTCGAAATAGGAAAAGAAAAGCGAGAGAAAGCAATAAGAATATTGCTAAAAATTATAAAGAATAAACATCCTTCAAGCGCATTCGAGAGCGCGTATACACGCACGCATAATTGCCAAAGAAAAGAAAAAAAGGAAGAAAGAAAGAAAAAATACTCGTTAATTATCAAGAACATTGAATAGTAACGAGTAATATGGTACACATGGTAATAACATATAAATATAGGCATACCTATCCAAAAAATGTTTTTTCATTCGCATATTCGTTAATTATTAAAAACACTGAATAGTAATAAATCTCATGTATTGCATGGATAGTTATTACACACACATACATACACACACACATGCATGCATACATACATACATACATACACACATATCCTAAAAAATTATTTTCTATCCATATTATTTTATATTCGCTAATTATGAGAAGAAAAAAAACATTGAATAGTAACGAGTCACATGGTTCACATACCAAACTACTACGTATATATATGTATATGTATATACATGTATATATGTGTATATATATATATATATATATATATGTATATTATATATACCGTGAAAGACTTGGTAGTTAGGTAGCTAGATAATCGCGAGTATTTCAAAAAGGTTCTTTCTCGTAGGGTACTCCTCTCTGAGGGCGCAGAGAGGGCGCCGAGAGGAAGAGAGTCTCGCTGGCTAGGCCTGGGCATTGCATTTACATAACGACTTTTTTGGCACAGGGTGGTCGCGTTTTTGTCGTTTGAGAAGGCGCGCGCGATATTCCCCTCTTCCCATCTCTTCTTCTTCTTCTCATAGGTAGAAAGAGAAAGAGAGAGAGAGAGAGTGAGACAGGTATAAAGGAGCGTCGTCGGTAACGCTCGCGAGAGGCACGCACTGCCTCCGACGAGGCTTCGAGAAAAAGCCGATCCCTCCGTTGGCCTCCCTGGGAACGATACGCGCTCGCGAGACCGCTTTTCGAGAAGAAGAAGAAGAAGAGGATCGTTTCTTTCGAAAGCGAACGCTCGGATCTCCTGGCGTGCGGCTTTGGAATTTCGAATGCGACGCCGATCTTTTCTCTCTCTTTCTCTCTATTTCTTATACGTATATATACATATCTATCTTTTTCTCATATATATATATATATATATATATATATATATATATATATATATATATACGTTTCAATTCTCTCTCTCTCTCTCTCTCTCTCTCTCTCCCTCTCTCTCTCTCTCTTTCTCTCTGTCTATCTCTCTATTTTGTCTCTCATTATCTATCTAAATATATGTACAACCGATAAAAATCGAACGAATCATCGTCGTCATCAGGGATAGCTTTGAAGTTAGATAAGATTATCATTGGTGGTGGTGTCTGGTATTACGTAGAAATATCCCTCTGGTTAAGCTATTTTAAGAGAAAGAGAAAGACGGATAGAGAAATGCGAAGGGTGGCATATAGGAGTTCTTTGTCCGAGAGTACCCGTTCACTCTGGCTCGCGCTCTCCTTCGGCTACAAGACAAAAACGGGTCTAGTTTCTTAGGAGCTGCCGTTCTCTCGCATTCGCACAGTGCAGTGCCGACGACGTTGACGATGATGACGATGACGACGATGACGACTACGACTACGACCACGACCACGACGACGACGACGACGACGACGATGACGACGACGACGACGACGACGACGGCGCCGACGATGATGCCGACGACGACGACGACGACGACGACGACGACGTCGGCAACGGCAACGGCAAGCGACGGCGGTTAGTATTTCGCTTTTTGCCGGCATTGTAATCAAGGAAGGGTTAGGTGAGTTTTTGCCACCCTACCTCTCCCACCGTCCGGACAAAACACCGGGCAGATGGACTGAGTCGCCGCTCCCACCGCGGCCCTCCTTTTCCTCCCTCTTTCTCCTCATCCTCATCCTCCTACTCTTTCTATCCTCTTTCTCCTCCCTCTTCTTCTTCTCGTCCATCCCTCTCTCCCTCTCTCCCTCTCTCTCTCTCTCTCTCTCTCGCTCTTTCTCTCTCTCTCTCTCTCTCTCTCTCTTCACCACCACGGTCAGCGCTCTTTTTTATCTCGCTTCCTTCTCTCCACCACCACCACCACCACCACCAACACCAACACCAACACCAACACCACCACCACCACCACCACCACTACCACCACATCACTACTACTACCACCACCATCACCACCACCACCGCCACCACCACCACCACCACCACCACCACCACCACCACCACTACCATCACCACCACCACTAGAACTCCACCACTACCACCCATATTCTGCAGCCCTCCGATCGAGCGCCCATCGTTCTCGGTACTCTCTTCTTCACCCTCCGTTCCGAAAAAAGAAGAAAGAAAAAGAGAAAGAGAAAAAAGAAAGGGAAAAAAACACCTCTTCTAGAGAACGAGTTTACCGAATTGTAGGAGAAATTTTTCTCTGGCACTCCGTTAATACGGTTTAGTAGATAGGCAATAGTATTATCCATTCGATATTAATTTTCAATTTCATATATCGCTTTAATAAACGCGATACGTGATCAATAAATTTTCTCGTAAAAGACGTGTCAGAATTAATTCTCAAAGTTCATTTAAAATACATATACTTGTTCAGAAATTAATTTCTCGAAATTGTCACCTTCGTTAATAGATCTTTGTTAAATGTTGTTTTCTCAGAGAATCTAAAATCTACTTAATCCAGACTTTAATTTTCTTTTTCTTTTCTTTTTTCATTTTATTTTATTTTTTTATTTTTTCATTTTTTTATTCTTTTCTTTTCTTTATAAGTAAGCACCCTTAATCATTAATATTTAAAATTAAATTGTGATCTGAATTTCTAGAAATTTTATAACCGTTAAAACTTTCAGACCCCTTAAAAAATAACGAAAAATGTCGCCTTCCATTGGAAATTGCTCGTACACCGAGATTGGTCCTTACCCTGTGCCACAATTCTCAGGGGTACGGCCCATCCGTTTACCCCTCCACCAAAATCCTACCCCTACCTTTACTGTACCCCCTCGAATCACCCCGCTCTACCTTTTTTTTTTTGGATACCTGTCCCCTCCTCATTTCGTACTAACGATAGAAAATGGTCGGAATGTCTCTATGGGAAAACGTGTTCCGCCATCCTAAGAAAAAAATGTCGATCCGTTGGAATCGCAAATCGACGAGTCGGATAATGGGTATATATATATATATATATATATATATATATATATATATATATATGTAGATATGTAATAGAATAATATGTTCTACTTTGAACGAGACAGTTAAGAATGTTTTCTATTTCCTACATTAAATATAAAATTATCGTATTAAGACGTTTCGCAATCGTACGATTTAAATATTGGAATGTAATTTTTTTGAAAAATTTTTTTCTCCTTTGAAAGTTTGGAAATTTCAAATTAAATAATAAAGATTGTATTGTATGACATTTTTTTCAATCATAAAATTTTGTCGATTATAATATTTCTCATATTGTTTACTACTATTCTTATTATATAAAAAAAAAAAAAAATATATATATATATATATACATGTATATAATTGATTCATTTGTATCATTAAGATATTTAAAAAATATATTCATATCAATTCAATCTTAAACCAGATATTAATATAAATGTATAGATATGTTAATTGCCATAAAGTAAAACGTAGTATATCTAACATTATTACTTTATATTTCGTAAAATATAGCAGACACAGTGAGAAGCAACATTAACATAAATATATATGCAATAGATAGCTCATATTTTTTTCTACTCCGAAAATATTTATAATAAATTCATTAAAGTAATCATGAAAGAATGTCGATCATACCAATATATAAAAGAAAAAAAAAAAAAAGAAAAAGAAAGAAAGAAAAGAAAGAGACGACAAAAAAATTGCATCCCTAAAAATAATAATAACATACTGAAGGATCTATGACAAAAAGTCTTTAATAAATAATTAACCTATCTTCGTAACAAAAAATATAAAAATAAAAGTAAGTACCTCACCTAACTTACGTACCTATATGCACGTTTACAATCCTATATTAAAAAAAAAAACAAAAAAAACTTTAGAAAAATAATAAGACCAAAAGAAAAGTAATAATGAAAAAAAAAATGAGCAAATGAGTGCTTGTTAATTGAACGCGAAGTTCGATCGTATCCTGCGTACGTCACGCAGGATAACGAGGCGGCTCGTTCCTCGTCCTTCTCGTCCTTGTTCTTCTCGTCCTTCTCGTCCTCGTCGTCCTCGTCCTCGTCGTCCTCGTCCTCGTCCTCGTCCTCGTCCTCGTCCTCGTCCTCGTCCTCATCGTCGTATCAAAGGCGAATTCGTCGAAAGGAGAAGCAAGAACGCGGACCGAAAACGAGACGAAAAGGAGAGAAGAGAAAGAGGAGGGGGTGGAGCGAAGAGTAGGGAAGAGGAGAATAAGAAGAGAAGAGGAAGAGAGGAATAGCGAGGAGGTGACTCGTAAGAAAAACGAGTTATCCGAGTCGCCTTTCGGTCTTTCCTCGTGCAAATAGCACGAGCTTGCTTGGATCGTAATAAGCGAGAGAGAGAGTAGTAGTTGAAGAAATGAAGTCTGCCTCTGTCCGGGGAACGGAAAATAAAGGAGTTCGGAGGTCGATTTAAGGATAGCCGCCGACTGGCGAAAACATATTTGAAGAAAAAGTCGTGCGACTGCCTGACGAGATCGAATAAACAAATACAAGTTGGAATCTCTCTCTCTCTCTCTCTCTCTCTCTCTCTTTCTCTTTCTCTATCTCTCTTTCTCATTCTCATTCTCTTTCTCATCAGCAAATCGTTCGTACGCGACGCATACCGATGATCTTCGGCTCCTTGTAGATTTTCTTTTCTTCTCTCTATCTCTATCTCTCCCTTTTCTCTTTTCTTTCTTTCTGATCACGTTGAATTTTTATCGGCGCGAGACCGAGACTAAGATAAGCCTAACGAGGCTTCATTGAGAGTCTCGAAAAAAGTCCTTTCCCACAAGTGTCTCGAGGAATAAATCAATTTTTTTTACTCCTACCCTAAAGAAAGAAAGAAAGAGAGAGAGAGAGAGAGAGAGAGAGAGAAAGAGGGAGAGAGAGGTTTCAACTTTTTTCCTCCATCAGTAGCATACGTAAGGGTTAAGGTCCCGCGAACGCGAGGGTCATTTTTTTAACGAAAGGATCCACCGTCCCTCCTTGGGTCGCATCTCTCTCTCTCTCTCTCTCTCTCTCTCTCTCTCTCCCTCTCTCTCTTTTCATGTGAGTATTACGCCCACCTGTCCTTTCCTACCCGACTTTTCTTTATCTATCTCATTTAGGTGAACGAACTCTCTTACATACGTGTATTAGAATCTTCCATTAATAAAAAAAAAAGAAAGAAAAAAGAAAGAAGTGAAAAAAAAGAAATAAAAAAACGGAATTAGTATGTGAGAGAAAAAGAGTATACCGCATGCATCTATATGTATATGTGTGTATGCATATGTGTATACATGTGTGCACCAGCGAACCCTTTTGTTTTTTTCTTACGAAAGGGTTTCCTTCCGACTTTTTTTTTCCTCTCGAACGTGACGTTAACGATATGCGTGCACGTAGATATAGGACACATGTAAGAGTGAACGAGAGAAAGAGAAAGAGGGAGAGAAAGAAAAAAAAGAGAGAGGCTTGTCGATCTATCCGATGGACCCTTTCGAAAAAGTCCAGCGCAGGTAACCGTGAAGTACCACGCACGGCAAAATTCGAAGACTAGGGCCATTCGCGTTTGCATCGCGCCAAGGGATTATCGCTTACATTATAAAAAAAAAAAAAAAAAAAAAAAAAAAAGAAGACTATACTAGAGAGAAGGGTGGGAAACTAAAGGGGAGGGGGCAAAGAAGAAGAAGAAGAAGAAAAAAAAAGGAAAAAAAAGGTGAGAAAATAGGACGAGCATTTCGCCCCCCCTCCCCCACGCTCCCCTCTTATTTCCTTCGTTTTCTTCCACGTCTTCTACTTTTTCTCTTCCTTTCTTTTTTTTTCTTTTTCTTTTTCTTTTTCTCCTTTTTTTTTTTTTCTTTTCGACAAGAACGGAAGTAAAAGCACGAGAGGGAAAATGTAAAGGTAGTGTTGGTAACTCGACGAGCTTTTAATTTATTCGCGTATGGCTCTCCGTTGTCTATCTCATTCTTTTCTCTCTGTTCCTTTTTTTTTTTTTTTGTGTTCTGTGAGAACGTCGCACACCTATTCGCATTCTCGTGCGAACGAAATTATCTAATTTAAGTTATATTCATATATAGTTCAGTATTCTAATAATATATTTTATAATAATAATAAAAATAATAATAATAATAATAATAAAA
>NC_062196.1:4659256-4729256 GCF_912470025.1 Vespa velutina
TTCTCTTTCTTTTTCTTTTTACGAACGATATTATTGTCCCGATTGTTCCATAATTCTATCTTTTCTTCTTCCTTTAAACTCGATTTTTGTAAAGAAAATCATTTTCTACTATATATATATATATATATATTTTCACTATATATACATATATATGTATATATATTATTATCTTGAATATGTATATATGTTATTATCTCGAATATATATATATATATATATATATATATATATATATTTATTATTATCTCGAACATGTACAAGTTAAATGTAAGTGTGTCAGAAGAGAAGAAAGTAATTCCAATTTTTAGATTGTTTTAGAAATTTTTAGTTTTCTAGTAATAGAACGGACTATCCTTTTTCTTCTATTTTCTTTTTCTTTTCCTTTTTTCTTGTTTATTTTTTCTTTTTTTCTTTTTTTTTTTTTTTTTTTTTTTTTTTTTTTTTTTTTTAACGAGAGCTAATATTGGATGCTGCAGCTTGATTCGTTTAGGATACTTATCATTAGACGATCGAGGACGAATGAATTCATTATTGATAATATATAAAAAGTGGAAGATCTAACCTATAAACTTTTATAACTATATATGTATATATATATATATATCTATATATATTTACATAATATATATATATATATATATATATATTTATTATTAAATATCGTTTATATTTAGATATCGGAATAAAATCGATTAGGAACAATTTAGGTGACCGATCAAACGCATTTGATAATTCTTCCTTATGTGTGTACGTATATAAGTAGGTAGATAGAAATAGTAGGATACCTATAGAGATATACATCTCCTGCACATACACAAATACATAAACATATATATATATATATACAACATATATATACATACATACATACACACATACACGCATGTATTTGAAATAAAAAGAGAGGATCGCATGGTCCTGGTACTAGCTGAAAATTCTTCCCCCAATGAAGAAACGCTCTCGCTAAGATCGCTTCTCGTCGTTCGCATTGTAAAAAGTCCGAGACGGCGGAGGCGAGCTTCCTCCGCGATAGTTTCGTCGAAGGAGGAAGAAAAATCGTCTTTTTCTTATACGAGCACCGACTTTTTTTATCTCCCCGTGAGTCATCTACTTCCACTAGAAAGAAAGAGAGAAAAAGAGAGAGAGAGAGAGAGAGAGAGAGAGAGAGAGAGAGACGAAGAGACCGGATGGTCGCCGATGTTTTTTCTCGAGTTCGAATTTTTTTCATATCAACGTACACCGTCGAGAAAAACAATGTTAACCGATATAATCGTGGAACGTTTGTCAATAACTTGCACGCGTTTATATAAATTCTTTCTATGGTACGTGCGTTTATCGGTGAGAAAGAAACGCGTAACGTTTATCAAATTTAGTTAAGATTCGGAAATTGATATGCTTTTTTCTTTTTTTCTTTCTTTCTTTCTTTTTTCTTCTTTTCTTCCTTTTTTCTCTTTCTTTATTTTTTTTTTTTTTTTTTCTTTCTTTCATGTACCGCTTGTATAAAAATATTAGCCTCCCTCCCATTTCCAATTAAGATTGTTAATTGTCGAAGATTCGTGTGATCTTTAGATTAATACTTCTTGAATTAAAGACATTTCCTACCTAACCAATATAATAATCAAGTTTCTTTCTTAAATAACGTCGTTCTATACACAAATATAATTTCATTTGTATCTCTGTCAAATGAAATTAATGAAAAGGGGCATATCTTCATTTGTTCAAATTTTTTCACTTTCCATTTTACATTCATATGTGCCATGAGTAAGAAAATCAGCAAAGAAGAAAAAAGAAAAAGAAAAACTTTTAGGTTATTCTAAAGTTAAAAAAAAAAAAAAAAAAAAAAAAAAAAAAAAAAAAAGAAGAAAAACAGAAAAAAGAAAAGAAAAAAGGAAAAGACAAAAAGTAATGACAAAAAAGAGAGTAAATATTTCTAAGTATTAATATGTCAGAATGGAAGAGATGCTTTTGACACATGCGCGCGTGCGCGCGCGCGCGCGTTCGCCCGTTGCGGAGTAAAAAAAGGACGAGAAAAAAAGAAAAAAGAAAAAAGAAAGAAAAGACAAAGAAAAACGGAAAAAGAAGAAAACGGAGAAAAGAAAAAAGAAACGGTGTCTACTCACGAGTCCCGTTGACATTCCTGCTGAGGATCTTAGGAACCGCCGCGGCGGTGGCGATGGCCGCGGCGATGACGCCGGGCGGCGTCTGCTGCGGCGGACTCGCGACGCCGTGCGTCGCGGCGACGGGCATCGCCGCACAATTCGTTGGCGGCGTGGACGCGGCTATAACCGGTAAGGGCGCCACCGTCACGGAAACCGACGCTGAAGCTGCTGAAGTTGACGCTGAAGCTGACGCCGACGTTGACGCCGAGGCTGACGTCGACGACGACGACGATGACGGAGGTGGAACCGGTGAAGGCGTCCCGATGCCGCGCGACGCCGAGCCCGCTTCTTCCGCGGGTGCGCCGCGAACCTCCATCCTCCACTTCCTCCTCCTCCTCCTCCTCCTCCTCCACCACCTCCTTCTCTTCCTCCTCCTCCTCCTTTTACTCCTTTCTCTTCGTTTCTCTATTTGCCTGCTTACTACGTCACGACACCCCCACCTGCCAGCCAATCAGCCGACGAGAATGAGGACGATGACGATGACGACGACGACGACAACGACGAGGACGAGGACGAGGACGAGGACGAGGACGTAGACAAAATTGTAAAAGGTCTTCGTCCACGCTTGTATAATTCTATAAGATCTATTCCGACACGTTTCTCTAATTATTTGTTTTTTTCTTTTTTTATATTCTTCCCTTTTCTTCTTTTTAACTTCTTAGTATTTACTCGGAAAAGGAGGAGGAGGAGGAGGACTCAAACTTTTTGATTTTTAACACGCCTTAAATCACTGCTACTCGTTACTTATTCTATTCTACCAATGAAAATAGAAAGAAAAAGAATATAATAAAAAGAGAGAGAGAGAGAGAGAGAGAGAGAGAGAGAGAGAGAGAGAGAGAGAGAGAGAGAGGGTAAACCGTTAGCGCAAATCGTGTGTACTCGCGAAAACGAAAGGTCGCGTGCATGCGCGCGCGCGAACCACGTGTTAGCACCGAATGCGCCTGCTTGCCGGCCAACCGGCCGGCTTCTAAGAGAGATAGATGGAATGAATGAGAATGTGACAAAGAAAGATAGAGAGAGAGAGAGAGAGAGAGAAAAAAGAAAAGAAAAGAGAAAAAGAGCAAAAAAGAGAAAGAGAAATAGACAGAAAGAGAAAGAAAGAAAAGAGAAAGAGAGATAAAAGAGAGAGGAATATAGATCGCTGAGATTTTCGTGCAAAAAAAAAACAAAACTCGCGAGTATGTATAGTCGTTCGTTGTTAACGGTTATGACAAAAGTGCTCAGTCGCGTTTTCTTAGTTCCGGCAAACTAAATGACGCGAAAGAGAAGACACACGCTCCGCTCGAGGCAAGTGCGATGCCGACTGCGCGAGGCGCGCGACTACGAGCGTTTCGAAGGATGGCGCGCGCGGAGGTTATTATTGCGCGCGTTCGTCGTACGGTGTCGTCCGTGTGCGTCCGCCGTTTCGTCGGGCGAATCCGTGCCTTCTTCCTTGCGCCGCCTCCCACCAACGACGTCCGACCTTTCCCCCACTACATACCTTTGTTACTCCCCACTACGCTACGTACGGTGAATTACCGAACTATGCCTTCCTCTCTCTCTCTCTCTTTTTTTTCTTTTTTTCTTTCTTTCTTTCTTTCCTTCTTTCTATCTTTCTTTCTCTCTTTCTTTCTTTCTTTCTTTCTTTCTTTCTATTTTTCTGTTTCCCTCTCAGTCGCACTGACATCGCTATTGCGACGACTAGCGCATCCCTCGTCTTTCCATTTTCAACGCCGCAGAAAAGTGCAGCCCCATCTGTATCCTCCACTACTCTATCCTATCTACGCTCCTCCCCGCACCTCAACTTGCTAACCGCAAAAAACCACCCCTACCGCTCGTCACCCCTCATCGAGAACAAGTGGTGGAAAGGCCGAGAGAGACCGCGTCTTTCTAAAAACTTCTTTCTCTCCTCTCTCTCTCTCTCTCTCTCTCTCTCTTTCTTTCCCTCTTCCTATTTTTCTTTCCCGTTTTATGCAACCCTCGTGCGCAAAGGAACGTACAATCCTCCTCCTTCTCCCCATCCTTACACCATCCTCCTCCCTCGCCACCCTTTCTCCGCCCTACATTTTTATAGGTTATCGTACGAACTCTCTTTAGTTTCAAGAAAATTTTTCGAAAGATTTTAAAATTGTTTTCTTTGATATGGCCAAGGAACTGAGGAGGTTAAGTTAACTTTCAAATGAGATTTGAAATTTTCGCGGTATATACTTCGATTCTCTTGATTCTTTTTTCTTTTTTGCTTTCCTTTTTTTTTTTTATGTTTTTTTTACTTTCCTTACGTTTCACAAAGCGTATTTATTAAAAGACTTCAGTTATTCGTGAAATATATATTCGACGATACTTCGCGTAAATCTTCTGACGGATACTGCGAACGGATCCGCAATAAAAACAAAAAACAAAAAAAAAAACAACAAAAAAACAAAAGATATACTCGAAAAAAAATCAGAGGGGTTAAGAAATTTTCCTAAGATCTTCGCGAGATATGTAAATTTATAATGTACGAAAAGCATTATCGAAAGGACTTTCAACGAAGGGTAGAAAATTTGTTTTCAAATTAGACCCTACGATCCAAATAAAAGAAAAATATTAGCGTTCTATAATCTACAGCATTCTCGATCACTGTCCATGTGTACCAAACTTTAAACGTTTTTTATTATTACTTTGTCGCATTACGTCGGTCAATATAATGAATTCGTCAATTTTATTGTTCTTTTCTTTTTTATTTGATTTTCTATATAACACACGGTTACAAATTACATCGTATTATGCGCGCGTATATAAATTTAAGATATAAAAAACTTATAATTAAAGAGAACACATTAATGGCAAGTAAATGATGAGATAAGCTAATATTAAAAAAGAAACTTATCATATATAAGTACATAAATATATTCTTGTAAATGATAAAAATATTATAGTAAATGCGACAAAATGTGATATGAGTAAATGAATTAATTAAATAGATTTTTATTAAACTTTCGTTGATCTTAATGCATCGATTTAAAAATATTGTTTAACATGACGTTATATAAAATAAAAAAGAAAAATGTTGTAATAAGATAAAATCGATTTCCTATTTAAGTTTCAGGAAGTTAACAAGTATAATAGTTATTGCGATCGAATATACTTGTGTGTTCGTTTGCACCAAGTTTGTACAATGATTTTTACATTATTTAGAAATGCGAAAGAATATAAATTTCTACCATATCTCTTCATTTTGATAGTAACAGTATTTTTTTTCTTTTTCTTTTTTATCTATGAAGGCTTAAAGATTTTATATCAGCACCTATTATATCTAAATTTTAGATGATTCGTCCAAATTTATATATATTTGCAATTCATCGAAATGATGAAAAAACGTGCACTCCATATCTAGTCTTAAATATTTCCAGTTCATTGTAGAATCTTATACTAAATACGATTCTTAATTGGTATAAAAAAAAAAAAAAAAAAAAAAAAAAAAAAAAAAAAATGCATTTTCTTCTCAAAATACAAAAACAAGTATTTTGTATATGGAAAAATTGAAGTAATGCAATAATAAACTAATAGCGAATTAAAGCGTCATTAAATTAATAGAGTATCTCTATAAGTTGCTTGAACCAATTAAAAAATTTTAGGAACTCGGAAGCACTCTTATTCGTATCCTTATCAACTTCGATTCATAGAAACAAATGTAATCGTTAAAATTCACATATTACATACTATCACATAATCTAATCTTTAGTACATATAATACTTCACTATATTATATTTCTAAATATGTTAATTAACCTTGATTTAACTTATTTAATTAAAATTTGTCCAGAGAATAAAATTGCTACAAGCGTGATTTGCTATTTATACACATCCATATTCGTACCAAATTGGACAACCTGTTTTTGGATCCTTATCTGTTGGAGTTTCTGTAAGGCCTTCGTCTTGAACCATATCTTTTGGCGTTCCGCTATTAATATTTTTCGATTCGTTTATAACTGCGGATACTTTGTTGTATATTAAAAATGGACGTGCTTCTGTTTGCGATTCGGTCCTTAAATTCTGATCTAACTGAACTGTGCGTCTATCATCCTCTTGCTCCTATTAATGTCTGATTACATTATATATTAATACTTAAATTATATATAACATCTTACCGGTAAAGTATTAGAAGGAGGCGGTGAATCATCGTTATAATAAACTGTTCTTCTAGTTCCTGGATGACCAAGTGAAAATGCTTCAGATCCTAAACTTTTATTATTTATAGATCCTGTGAAATATATAATTTTATAAATATATTTTATATTTTTCATAATCGTGTTTCAATCCTTTTGGAGGTACTATTGAAAAGAGTTTCACCTGTTACTCGATGATCTTCAATACTTGCATCAGAGTCATTTCCACCAGATTCAGATTCATAAGTTTTCCCTTCAGATTGCTTGGTATCGTCTGCCCAAGATCGTCGTTTCTGTATTCCGTAATGAATTATTTATGAGAGAATAGTAAAATAATTAATTTGTATTAATGCTTTTACGTCTTTACAATACCTTGTTTAGAAGATCTGAACCAGCTTTTTTAACTTTACGAACAAGGCCAAGAGTAAATCCTTTTCTAAAAAAAAAAAAAAAAAAAAAAAAAAAGTCAAAGTTCATTAAAATGGCACTCGAATGATAATTTAAAAAAAGAAAAAAGAAAAAAAAAAAAAAGGGAAAAAAAAATTACGATTACTTTTATCACTTACTTTTTTGTACTACAATTTTCTAATTTTCGATAATGTTCCATAATCTTATCTTCCAATTTTTCTTTCTGCCTATACAAATGATTAACTTTATCCCTATATCAAAGGAAAGAAAATAAAAATAAATTATAAAAAATCTTTTTAATTGTTATAAAATTGAACTAAATATTCGAACAGATTAACTTACGTGTACATTTTCTCTTCCATATGATAATGTTCTTTATCTTCAAGCGAATGCGTCAAAAGTTCGTGATATTGACTAAAAAGCAAAGTTATATGTTCCATTAAAGAACGTCTATCGTTATCCAGACCAGAATTCATATGCAATAACATCTAAAATAAATAAAATAGTTAGAACCGATGAACGAATTATATAAATAAATATAAATACGTCAAATATAAAGATTACAAAGGCATACCTCACATCTTTGATTTAACTTATTTATTTGTAATTCTAAATTAGAACATCTTTCATCTTTACTACTAAGTTCACCTTGCATTTCAGTTTGTTTCAAGCTCAATCTATTTGTTTCTATTTTATTTTTTCTATAATCCTCTTGTAAATTTCTATATTCTATTTTTAATTTTTCTGTTGCAGTATATAAGTTCCTAAAGTCGTCCTATGAATAATAAATAATACACTTTATAATATATTCGTGTGTTCACACGTCAATACTTTATTTATATAATGTATTTATTTATTTATTTTTTTTTTTTTTTTAAGATAACAATAATGAATTGATTAACATACCGTTAACTTGGAATGTTCTCCTCTTAAATTATTTAAACTCTTTGCATTGCTAATCAATGTTTCTTTGTCAGTTAGAAGAGCCTTGTTCTTCAATTCTAATCTTTCACACGACTCACGTAACATTCTCATTTCATTCTTAACATCTCTCAAACTAGATTTAAGAGTTTCACGCTCATGTAATAGGTTCTCATATTCATTGTTTAATTGCTCGTGTAAAGATTGTAACGTATCTTGATCGTGAAGTAATTCTGAATGTGCGCGTTGCTGCACACTACGTTCTTTCAGAAGCTAATGTAAAATAAAATTATATAATTATATTTTAATAAAGATCAATGAATAACAGTTGTATCATTGTACACTTACCTCTTCCTTTTCAGCAACAAGCTGTGAATTCGCAAGTTGCAATGCCGTGTGCTGCGATGATAATGATGTACTTTGAGATTGTAAAGTAGTTATATACACTTGAAGCTTTGTATTGTCAGATAAAAGATTTTCTGACATAGTTTCTGTTGCAGTTAGTTTTGATTGCAATTGTTCTTGTTCTTTCTGAAAAAATACAAGATATCATTGAGAAAAAATGCCTAAGTTCGTAAAAAATTAATCGAATTATACTACAGTATAATGATACAAATATAAATAATTAATGTACCTTCAATGATTCTATTGTTTTTTGTAAGGCACTATTAAGATCAGATTGACTGTTTTCATTTGTATTCGTTGATTCTGATTCGATGACTGAACGATAACGAGAAGACTCTGATTTCATTGATTTTTTAATATGATTTATTACCTCTGGATTTTGTGCAATTCTAAAAGAAAAGTTAATTATCAATTAATTTTTTATAATGAATATTATAAAAATATATTTTACTAAGTACCTTTCTAATATATTGTCCAAAGAAAGAGATAACATATTATCACTAAGACCAAGTTTTTCTAAAACTGTATACAATTGTTGCGTGTTTAACTTTTCTGCAACTAAATTTGATTGTAATGTTTCTAATGTTTCTCTGTCGATTGCAGCTCTTGAATCTAATTCTTTACTAGATCTTTCAACTTCTTGTAATCTATAATAAAAAGTAAATAATTCATTGAATATTTATTTATTAAATAATAAGTAAATAAATATTTTTTTTTTTTTTTTTTTTTTTTTTTTTTTTTTTTTTAATTAAATAAACAACGATACCTTAAAATTTGTGATAAAGAATTATGAACTTCCTGTTCAAGTTGCACAACTTTTCTTTCTAATACTTCAATCGTATTTGTTGCTTTGTCCAAAGCCACATCCTTTTCCTGTAAATTAAATACGATAATACGGTATTATCCAGAAGATATAAGATATAAAGAGTAAACAAGATTTTAAATTTTGTTCTATCTTTTACCTCAATTATCTCTTTGAACCTATGTGTATCTCTTTGCGCGATATCCTTTTCTTTTTCTAATACTGCAATTTTGGATTCTAAATCGGTGCATGTAGATTTTATATAATTCATTTTATGTTCAATATCTTTAAGTTCTTCTACCTTTTGATTTGTAATTTCTAATGTGCGTTCTAAATCATCTGCACGTCTTTGTACGCTCTCTAGTAACGATTGTACGCGTTGTTTTTCTTTCACAACAACGTCACATTGTTTCTCTAGCTCAACCATCTTTCCATGTTGTACCTAGAAAGATATTTAATTGTAATTTATTATATAAATATTATTGTACCTAGAAAGATATTTAATTTTAATTTATTATATAAATAAATATGGATCCTTTATAAAACATACTTGAAGATCTTGTTGTTGTTTTTCAAACGACGCTCGTTGATTTTTAAGAGAATTCTGAAGTTTTTTATTCTCCTCTAAAGCTTGTTTACAGACTAATTCAAGATCTGAATTTTGTTGTGTTAATCGTTCGCTATTATCATTCAATGATTCAATTTTTAATGTGAGCTTCTTCTTTTCCTTCTCTAATTCCAAAACACGAGATGAATTCTCATGAAATGAATTTTCCTTCAATGAATCAATTAAAGTTACTAATCGTCGATTTTCCAATTCTAATTTTAGCGCTCGTGTTTGTGCATTATTAGTTAATTGATCTGATAACCTATTATCGGTATGTGCTAAAATAAAAAATAATATACCAATTATTTTCACTTGCACAAGTTTTCTAATTCAGGATTATTAGTATATATGTATTTTCTATATAAGATGAAATTAATTATCTACTCTCAGCTTATTTTGATTTTTAAACAATCAACGCAAATCTTACCTGGCTCCTCTGAATCGCTAATAGATCCAGCTAATGCAGCTTCATTAGCTGCAGCTTTAGTTAATCTATGTAACTGAGCATTTTCTTCTATCAATTCTTGATATTTTTCTTTATCTGCTGCTCTCTCCTGAAATATTTATCAAATATGTTAATAAATATTAAAAAAAAAAAAAAAAAAAAAAGAAAAAAAAAAAAAAAAGAAAAAAAAAAAGAAAAAAAAAAAAAAAAAAAAAAGAAAACACCTTTTTTTCATTTAATTTTTTAATTTTATTAAATTAAAAAAAAATCTTTTTAAATTAAAAAAAAAATTGGAAAAAAAAATTGAAAAATAAAAAAAATTAAAAAAAAAATTATTTCATATATGCAAACTAAAAAATAATAAAATCCATGATATTTATATTCTTACCAAAGCCATATCATTGAGTAATTGTTTATATTTGATAATCTCAGATTCGAGTTCCAAAACTTTATCTGCTCTTCTTCTTGATGAACTTAATTGCTCCTCAAGCATTTCTCGTGTCTCCATCAAGACTCTTTAATTAGAATGTACAATAAAAAATAGAGTAATATGTAATTCAATAAAATTATTTCCATTTTAATGAACATTGCAATATAATTGATTATTTTAGTAAGAAATATAGTTGAAAAAAATTACCTATTATCTTCACGTAATTCTTCAATGCGTGTCTTATAAAATTCAATATCCGTCAATTTTTCTCTGTAACGTGTTACTTCTATTTCTAAACGATCAGCACGTTCTGCCCTTTCAATTACTGCATCTAATTCATCCCTGTATGACTTTGCTGTTCGTGCTTCATGCATTAATTCCTGATTCTAAAATAATAAAATTGCAAAAAATATATATTTCATTATTCGTTTAAAGAACATCTTAAAGATATATTTTTTACCTCTTGCTTGAGCTTAACCAATAAAGCTTTATTGTGTTCAAGCTCTTCTTTACATTCAAGCAAAGCTTCTGTCTTTTCTTCCCTGAAAAGTAAACGTAGTTTACTAAGTTGTAAAGTAAACATTATACAAATGTGTTAATATTTATGAAATATTAACCAAAATTTCTACATACAACTCTTGTCTTTGTTTTCGAACTTTTGACTTCCAATCGGCTAATTCGACGGCATAATGATGACTATCTTCTCTTTCAGATTTTGTAACTGGATTGGATTGTTGTACTTTATTTATTTCTTCAGCCTCTGCGCTAATAGATGAATCATTTCTTTCAGAGATTTCATTTGCAGCGACATTACCCCATTTCTGTTAATATCCAAAAAATAATATATTTTTATGATATATTAAAAAAAAAATTTTGCTTTAATCAATACACTAAGAAATACCTCTTTGTATAAATTTAATTCTTGAACAATTGTTTTTATTTGCATAAAGAGACAACCCATATTAACATTTTCCATAGCATCTTGAGTAACTACTATATCTTGATTGTCTGTAACCTAAAGAAATTATTAATTAGAAATGAATTATTAATTATTATAAAGCAAGCAAATTAAATTTGTAATAATATATACCTGTTTTATACATTCAACTATAGCAAGTTGAGTATCAACATTAAGAGCTTTAATTTTTGTTATAAATTTTTCTTTATTGGGACATTGTACTGCACATCCGAGAAGTAATAATAAAAGCAACTTCATATCGACAATATGCAACTCTGGCTCTTTACCTAAATTTATTGTATCAGGTAATCTTAACAATACATGACCCAATTCTTCTTCATAAAACTGTTTCATATTTCCTACTATAATCTGCAGATTTTTTGCACGAATAACTGGATTTCCACTAGGAGGAATTACTTCATCGTGCAAAGGTTCTGGATCACTGTAATAATTTATCCTATGTTTATATATATTTTTTAGTATATAATTGAATTAAAAATTTTTTATAAAATAAAATAACTTACATTTGTAAGAAAACATTATGCAATAGAATACCATCTACTAAATCTTCGTATGTAGATAATACATCAGGATCTTCAAGACAGCTAGCAAACTATTGAAAAAAGTATCTTAAATTAATTAAATGCATATTCAAAATTATGAAATAAAGATAATAATTCAAAGCAAACAAATATACTGTTTTTTTTTTCTTTCTTTCTTTTCTTTTCTTTTTTTTTTTTTTTTTTTTTTTTTGTTTTTTTTATCAAATATCAAATTATCTTGTAAACATACTCACCCATGTTACTAATGGACCGGATAATAAATCATCAATTGCAGAAGATGCCATTTTATAATTGTCTTGTAATATTAAAATTATTTACAAAATAATCACAGTTGATTTTGAGAGAAAAGCACCACAAATATTTAAATATTTATGTCATATGTAGTAGCATATACGTGCTGTTCTCAGTAAAAAAAATTTTTACCTTCATTTACTTTCATTGTTTTCTTTAAAATAATCATTTATTACAATCGAATATGTACGATAAATTATTGTACTATACAGATAATTGTCATACAATTAAAAAATAATTGTGTTTTTATACTTTACAATACAACCTTTAATTATTCATTAGTCTTCCCATGTGTATTTCAAAGATCGTCCCAATATTCTTTGAGTAAA
Source organism: Vespa velutina (assembly GCF_912470025.1). Classification (NCBI taxonomy): domain Eukaryota; kingdom Metazoa; phylum Arthropoda; class Insecta; order Hymenoptera; family Vespidae; genus Vespa; species Vespa velutina. The sequence goes on from NC_062196.1 coordinate 4,671,702, forward strand.
TTTCTTCATATAAAATTGCATCTCCTATGACAGAATGTACATGACTGATTCAAGAATGGCTCGTACTAGGGGATACTTTAATATACCCCCTTACGGTATAGTGTTATTTATTACATGCATGCAATTGCATCTAGTTATAAAATTAAAAATATGAATTATTTTAATCAAACCTTAACGCTAAATATATACTTCATATTTTAGTTTGTATTTTTATGAATTGACAGCTTGGGTCAACTTTTGATCGATTTCCAACAATTTGTTAAAAAAGAAAAATCAACAAAAAACTTGTTAACAAATGAAAAGTATCCATATTGTAACGCACGAAATGGATTGGTTAGAATTTTAATATAATCGACCAATTGTAATCGCACTACGATTTCCATTGGGAATATTTCTACCAATTACATCGACCCATTGGCTTCTTAACCTTTCTATGCGCAATTACCTTTAAAGATTTGTCAATATGGTCGTTCTATGACTGTATTGTGTAATTTTGATATCAGCATTTTATTTGTGAAATAAATTACTAGTTTCAACAAAAATGTACGATTACTTCTTTAAGGAAAGCAGTGATAATTTTATCTAAAATCGATTCAACGATAAAGTGATTGTCATAGACGAACATATTATACACATACGCAATTGCGTTACACATAATGTTATTGATTGATATTTTGATGACCTTCGTATCAATAAATAAACGGCCGAATTATGCTGTAAAAGGTGTGGGAGGCATATTACCATTAATGAAATTCTCTATTGTTTTGGTAACTCTTTTTGCGGTCTGTGAACTGTTACCTTTTACCGTTGGTGCGGAACATTTGGGAAATCCTTATGAAATATTAGGCATTCCAAGGCATGCAACTTTACGAGATATTCGAAAGGCATATAAAAATCTTGTTAAAGAATGGTAAAATCATTATTTTTATGTAATAATGTTATTATTATAGAAAAAATTTAAATGATTGTTACTATCTAAATTGTTTATTATTATAATGAAAATTTATTGTTAAAATTAGATGTAAAACTTTGTTTAGGCATCCAGACAAAACTGATCATCCAGCTGCTGAAAATAAATTTGTGGAAATAACAAAAGCTTATGAGGTAGGTTGCATCACATTTATGACATTATTTTGAGAACTTATTTGTAATAAAATTGATCGAATATATTGAAATAATTTAATTAAATAATTCAATTAATTTTAAATGAATTGAATGCTATTTAGTTTTTGAAACTTTTTAAAAGGAAATATTTTCTTTTCTATGAAATTTTTAATATGGCGTTCTATATAATTACATTTATTATAATCATTATCTACAAGTTCTGAAATATTAAGTCTTTTATCACAATGTTACTTTATTTAGCTTCTTACAGATCCTGAAAGAAGGAGAAAATTCGATAATCATGGGATAACTGAGGAAGGCTTTCCTAGACAGAGGAGAGAAAGCAGTCATGTAAATATGTTAGATCCATTGGAAGAATTATTCAGTGGAAATTTTAAATTTCATTATCAAAATCGTGATATTGCATTGTTTCATAAAATGAGCATTACTTACAGGTATATTATAATTATATTTTACAAATTATATTAATTAGAAGAAAATAATATTATTTTTATGTAATCATATATATATATATATATATATTTATATATATATTTCAGATCTTTTGAAAATGTTATAGTACCAAAGACTTTTCGGACACCATATTTAATTTTATTTTATTCAGATTGGTGTTTTGCATGTTTACAAGTTGAACCTACGTGGCGACGTTTAATCGATGAATTAGAACCATTAGGAGTTGGTTTAGCTACAGCTCATGCTGAAAAAGAATCATCTTTGGCTAGACGACTTGGTATGCATACTCTTCCTTGTCTTGTTATTACGATGGATGGACGTACTAGTGTTTACAAAGAATCGTTATTTAGCGTTCAGAAAGTTGTTGGTAAGTATACGATATACTATTGTTAAAAGAATGATTGGTTATTATATGTATATATATAATTTCTTTTTCCTTTTTCACAGAGTTTTTACGAAATAAGTTTCCATACAAGTTAATACAAACTGTGAATACTAACAATATAGATGCTTTTTTATCCGGTTGGGCAGATAACAGAATACGTGCATTAGTATTTGAGAAGAGAGATTCCGCACGTTTGCGTTATTTGCTCATGGCATTTTATTATAAAACACGTGTAGCTTTTGGCTTTGTACAGGTAATATATTATATGAAATTATATATTGTAGAATTAAATTATTTATTTAAATATATACTATATTTAAAAATATAGTGATTTTAGAATTCATATATTTAATTCACACTTTTAGAAAGCACATATTTATAAAATCACACATTTAGAAATATGTGATTTTAATTTTGAATCATTTTTTTTTTTGTTTTGTTTTTTTTTATTACAGATTGGAAAATTAGAAACAGAGGCGATCACGTCGAAGTATAAAATTTCTGGTGACTTAGATACTTTGTTACTTTTTAATGAAAATTTTGAGAAACCTATGGCATCTGTTAGTATGAAAGATATACCCACAGAAACAATGCATAATGTAATAGCAAGTAATAAGTTCCTTGTTTTACCAAGATTGTCAAATCAAGCAGTGTTGGATTCAGTTTGTCCTCCAGAATGGCTCAGACCACGAAAACGATTATGTGCAGTTTTAATATCCCAACAAAATAGTGCAGTTCATGATTTAGCTAGGCACAAATTTAGAGAAGCAGCACTTGAATCGTCTTATAGGTAAATTACAATTCTTGTAATTATTAAAATAACTATTATCAAAATATCAACGTCCCTATTGAATCATTATAAGATCGTCATTTACAGTACTGAACGAGTTAGGTATACATACGTATTTAAAGATACACAACCAGAATTTGTTTCTGCTTTATCGGCCGGTGAAGGCAGTCCATTAGAACCATTAATGCATATTGTTATTATATGGAGGAGAGATGCAAATCATTTAAAATATGAATGGTTATCTAAGGGATGGTTTGAAGCAGCTCAAGATGAAAGTCAATGGAATGAAACACGTCATACTTTAGAGCAAACTATACAAAGGTTGTTATGTGCTTCTGAAGCTCTTCCATACGCAGCTATAGTAGGAGAGTTAGCAGATGAACATGCACAGGTATATATTGCAGATATTTACATATTTGTAATGAAAACAATATATACTAAAAAAGAAAAGGAGAAAAGTGAAAAAAAAAGTAATTTTGTTTTTTTTTTTTTTTTTTTTCTTTTATTTATTTTTTTTTTTTTTTTTTTTTTCAGGGAACTGTAGATAGACTTATAGGAAGAGCATTATTAGCTGTTGATTATATATCAGACAGCTTTACAAAAGAACAAATTTTACCTTTAATATCAGTATTAGCAACTTTGGTATTGATTGGTGCGGCAGGTTATGGAATGTCATACCTAGTGTATGTATAATACATTCTTAAGATATTATTTTGATATTTCTCAATTTATTCATAAATTTGTGCAAAATTGAAATATTATATATGGATATTTTGGATACAGAAAATTAGAAGAAGCAAGTGTACAAGCTGAGAAAGCACAGCACAAGGAAAACATTAATTCTAATGTGTCACAACCACAGTTACGATTACATGAATTACGTGCTGAAAAATATAATGGACTTATTCGCCTTTTGAAGCCAGGCTGTCGAACAATTATATTGCTAGTAGATGCTCAAAGTAGGTTAAAATTACTGCCAGCTTTTCACAAAGCCGTGTGGCCTTATAGGTATGTAAAATAATATAATTTATTGTTAATCTAATTTTAATATGAACCAAAATGTAATCAATGTGAGATCAAAATCTTCATATTATGTTTATATACATAAATATGACAAAATTCTTATTTTTTATTTTTAGAAAAAATAAAACACTTATGTTCGGACATATGTCATTAGAAAAAGGTCTTGATTGGTATAAGAAACTTCTTTCATTGACTTTGCCAGAACAAAAGGAACTGAATATAAATGCAAGAAATTGTGTAGGAACTGTATTATCTTTAAATGGACATCGTAAATATTTCTGTATGTATCATGCTAAACATCCAGAGAATATCAAAGGAAAAGGCTCAAAGGTTTGTGTCTATTTTTAATTCTCTCTTTTGTTATGTTTTCATTATTAAGTCTAATAATAATAATGATAATAATATTTATTAAACATAGCGTATGGAGAGAATAACTAAACAACTTAGTCAACGAACCGATGATGCAGAGGCAGGTGCATTTATTGGTTTTGATAGTTCCAATGAATCTGATATTTCTCAAGATGAAGTAAGCAAATTAATGTTATGGTTATATATCTTGTTATATAAAAGCTTTAAAAAAGTTAGTAAATTAGATAAATATTTTTGATTGATATATTTCTATACAGGCAAGTGGAGATACTGTTTTATATCATGAAAATCTTCTGGATGGATTACCTATGTGGCTTGATAGATTATTTGAAGGTTTAACACATCGTTATTATATAAATTATTGGCCTGAATTCACTGCCAAGTAAATGAAGGCTAAAACGCGTTTTATATCCGAATATGTCCTTAATATAACAAAGTTTACCTAGTCAAAAAAAGTTGAATGCCATTGCAAGGTCTGTGATCAATGTTAAATCAGTGTATACAGATCAAATCCTGTATAAAGATACACATGCATTAACTCCATATTAAATTAAATAACTAGTTACAGAAATTTAGAATTTTTAGAATCTCCTTTACGAGTTGTTAAAAAAAAAAAAAGAAAAAAAAATGAAAAGAGAAAAGAAAAGAAAATACTTATTATGAAAGTTAAAATATAATCAGTAATCACCATTAGCACTTTATTCAATTTAATGTACTTTATATATTTTCATTTGGGTTATTCTAGTATTTCTTGATAATCTGTACAATGTATTTCTAGTCAATGTCATTTAAAACGTAACAGTATTTATATCGTGCAATATAAATGTAAGATTCTGTCTATTTAATGAAAATTTGTGATGCAAGTACATAGAATAACCATTATATTAAAAAAAGTCATTCTTTGTCTTATATGAATTATTAGATTATATATTGTATAGCTTGTCCATCAAATTTTTATATATATGTTATATAATTTCTATTTCTAATATTGCCAATTTCTTACTCTACAATAATAATAATAATAATAATAATAATAATAATAATAATAATAATAATAATAATAATAATAATAATATTAATAATAATAATAATAATAATAATAATGATAATAATAATAATAATAATAATAATAATAATAATGTTATATATCCAAGGCACATTTCCCATATAGCTTGATAATATATATTGAAAACAAAATTCATTCCATTTCTTTTTTTTTGGGCTTTTTTAAAATAATTTTAGTTGAAATGAATAATAAGTAAATTAAATGCGTCCTTTTACATATCATTGTTACTATCTAAGCTGAGTATCTATTATATTATGATACCACTGATAGATGTTTTTTTAAATATTTTACCTATTACATTTGGATATTAATAATTTAAACAATGAGTACTGCTTTATTTATAAATCCTAATTATTTCATAAAATATTTTTTTCCTTTTATCTTGCTACACAAAAAAAATGCCAACGAAAATATGCAAACTTTAAGTACAATTGGCTTCTTTGATAACTTTTAATATTCATATCCTTTTTATACAACAAAATCATAAAATAAAATTATATGTAATAATTTCCATGAAATTTTATACTGAGACGGAATACTTAAAAGTAATAGACTTATTTATGTCTTTAATAGAAATTCAATGAAATATTTACAAATTAAAATAAGATGTATTTATAAATTTCTCATAGAAGTATCCACGTTATGACTAGTTGCACTTTAGTTTATTTTAAACTGTTTGAAACATTGATCAAAATTTACAAATTTTTAGTTAATTCTTTCTTGTTTTAGTCTAATACATGTATTTATTATTTATTTTTGTTTAGAAAGTGAGTTGTAAACAGCATTTTTTATTGTACTGTATTAACACGCACCATTGTCCAAACAAAAATAATTCTAACTAAAGAGATACTATATATATATATATACCTATGAGGGGAAAGAACTAATAATTTAATTATTAATTACTAATATATTTATGCAATTTCTGTTAAAATTCTTGTAAAGTGAATTGTTTTAATATACTAATTCGTAGTAAATATTGATCAATTCTTATAAAAGTATAAGATTTATTTAATTAAAAAAAAAAAAAAAAAAAAAAAAAGAAAGAAAGAAACGTATTTACATGCACTATAAAAATGATAAAAATAATGGCGATTATGTAGATCAATTAATATGAAAACTAATACATCTGATCTTGTACTAACAAAAATAATTAACATTGTGTTACCTTAAATTTTGTAACTTATTATTTGTCATTTACCCAGTACTTATATAATCAAAATAATTATCAATAGAATTGATAGAACGTAGAGTTTTAAACATTCATAAATATATTTCCTTAATTGTAATAGAAAAATTATATCATGATTATAACTGTAATATTATTTCTCTATTGCTTGTTATATAATAGGAAAAGTATGAAGCAGTTTTACAATAGAAGTTTTATAATTTATTATTATGTTTAATATGATTTATTACTATAGTTCTTTGATTAATAGTATTACTATTTTTTGATTTTACGATAATCTTTCATTATGGGTGTCTCATATTACTAAATAATTACCCATCATTTAATATAATATTTCATTAATGAAAATATTAGATATTTAAATAATTTCTTTTTTCTATGATCAATGCAACGAAAAAAAAAATATTTATATTTTAACAAAATTTGTTAAATTATAATTGAAAAACAATATTTTAAATCATTAATGATAAAGTACAATTGAATTTTATTCTATACAATGTTAGATTTAAATGAATTATAGATGTAGCTACTTTACAAATGTACTAGGGTATATAAGTAATGAAATGAATGTTTTAGATCACTAAAACATTTTCTATGCACTACTTTTTCTTTCCTTCACATTTACTTTCAAGTTTATATTGATTTGAAAATGTATTAATTTCCCGTTCACATTCAGAATATGCCGTACCTAATCCAAACCCAGCACCAATTATTACTGGCCACATTCTTCCTATATACAAACATAAAAAAAAAAGATTAAGTAAATTTACTTATATGGATAATGATATATATTAAATCTATCGTTAAATTTATATAATAAGTATTCAAGTATTAATAAATAAATATATCTTACTTCTGAAAAAAAATAGAGAAACTATTCCACCAATGGTTATTCCACAACCTAAAAATTGATATAACATAATCATCATGAAAATCCATAAATAATGCAATTTTTTTTTCTATTTTTCTTTTTTAAATACATATTAAACAAAGATAATAGTAAACAATTTATTACTTAATTTCAGTAGGGTGTCTGCAAAGCAGCGATCCCATTTTCGTCCAATATCATCTTTGGACCACGTAGCAGCCATTTTTCCGTTTTTACAGTGACAGAGGTTATATTATATAGTTCGTTTAATATTTATTAATAAGTTGGCTTAATTCTTGCTTACAAAGGCTTTAATTCCATATCCTATTTTCTGTTAAATAGAAATCAAAATCCTTTTATCACAAGAATTATTATTTTAAAGGCAATTTAGTGAACGTGCAACTAGATAAAATCATACCTCATTGCAGCGCCATTATATACGGCATTTACTGAAATTAAAACGTTTAGAAATGAAGCATTCTTATTAGTTGAACTGTCGAATTTATTTCAGACGTAAATGTTGAATAATATTAAAGATTATGGCTATTCACCACTTTTCGCATATGTGACTTTAGCGACAGATATGAACAAAATATGAACTACAAACTCAATAGAATCGAGTTAGTGCAAGACAAAAATTGTTGTATGTAGTAAAAATAATAGTGCATCTAACGAAAGAAAAAAAAATAAAATAAAATAAACCATATACTAGAATATACTTCTTTAAAAGAGTGTTCGTTAAGGCTATTCATTAGTCCTGCTTTTATAATGGTTTACGCTAATAATGAGAATAAACGTAATCTTAATCGCATTTTATCAACAAAATCTCATTTTAAAGATTAAAGTTTAATTTAAGACCTCGCTTTTTCGAATTTTTGAAAAAGCTTCATTTTATTTTTCTTTTTTTTTTTAATCGTGTTAAAAAATGGCATCTTTTCGAAAATAGTTCATGTACAAATAAAAAGCTTTTTCAAAAATTCGTAAACGCAAAGTCCTAGATTGAAATTCTCGTCTTTAAAGTGAGATCTTGTCCATCAAAATTGATCAAGAATTTCGTCTGTTGTCATTATAAGCTTAAATACTGTTTTCAACATTTTTCACGAAGAAAAAGTTTAGTAATATGGCGCCTCTCGAAATTTGCAAACAAAAAAGAAGAAATAGTCCCACTACTGATTTTCATATTACATTGAACGGAATATGTTTGTAACGTGAAGTATTACCTGCTTATTTGTGCACGTATATAACTGATGTTCAGATTTTCTGAACCATTCCAACACACAAATAAATCACGATGATCGCACAGAGATGTTTATTCGGTCACTCTTTGGAGAGATAATTTTATGGCAAAAATAAAGAAATTCATATTTAATGTCACAAAGATTTTAACGCGTCAGAAACTTAGTATAAATTTAATTTTAAATTTTAATATTTAAAAATTTTTATCTCAAAATTGTTGTCCGCGTGTAATATCGACTTATATACGCGCTGTTCATTAACTTGAACGATTACCGAGCTTGTTTTCTTTTGCATTCCAACGAGTACACATCGAAACTTTTTCTTTCTAAACGTGAAAACTAATAAATTAATACTTTCGATAATTTTATAATTATTTAAATAATCTTTAATGTACACGAAATACAATAAGCTAATATTTAAATAATAGTATATTCATTTAAAATACAAAAAATATGGAAAGTTACGAAAAACTTAAAATAATTTTAGTATAAAATTCCAATACTTTACCGACTGATGGTCAAAATAAGAATCTATTTTATCATCAATCGGGAACGAAGAAAATCTACTTTACGGAAAATCTATTTTTACGATCGATAATCGGAATCTATTTTTATTCGTCGTCTGTAAAAAAGGAATTTACTTTTATCCATCGACGGACTCATTGTTGGCGTAAACCGATTAAGAAATTTGTTTGATGAATAGCCTTCAAACAAAAATAGTACATTAATATAGAACAACAAAGTACTTAAGTATACTCAAAATAATTAATCATATGATAAATTTGGCGAATAGATAACTTATCACTTAATATTTTAACATTTTTACGAGACAAAAAAATACTTATAATTCTCACACAAACGATTTCGTATGTAATATTTTATTGTAATTTTCCTTATACTTTTGTTACATTTAAACATTAGTATTTCTATTTTTGTACATAACGTAACACATGTGTTATGTAATTTTAAAAACTATTGTGATAATGCTATCAATCCTTTTTTTTCTCTAGAGTTGGCACTGGAGTTTTCGAAGACTTTGAAGGGAAAATAATAAATAATGACAACTGAGCCACTGACAGAACAAAACCAACTGAGTTCTGAAACTTTAACATAATTCAGTTGAAATATTTGTATTCTTTAAGCATTGAAAAAATGAATTATCCTTTATAAAGTTATGATTATACTTACAATCACAAAAACATTATTTATAATAAGTCCATATAACAACCATTGAAATGATACTGCTGTGCCCATAACAATAAGTGGAAATGGAAGAATTGATGTATCTTTTGTCTCTATAATTTTTCTCTGTAGACATAAATAAATAAGAATATGAGGATATTTAATATTATAAACCATCATATATTCATTTTAGTTTATACTTACAAGATGTATAAGAGGAGATGCTATTAAAAATAGAAGTAATACAGTTGTAATTATACCATATCTGTATTCAACTTTGTCAGGATGCTCCACTTGAGTATACGCGAGAAATACTGCTATAAAAATCACTGCTTTACTTATTAAAGCAAGCGTATCTTTCTATAAAAATTATGACAGAAGAGAAAAATTCTCATATTATTTTGTTTATCTGAAAGTTGGTCGTTACATAAACAGATTTTATATAATTCTAACAATATGATGTACGTTGCACGATGGTGTATAAAATGATATTTATCAATAATTTTCCAAATAAGTTTTGTAGAAACATTTTCCATTTTTTTTTTAAATGAAAGCAGCGTCCAAACAAGTTTAAAATATTACAATAACATTAATATTAATACATGATAGAATAAGATAAATAAACAAACGTCGTACTAGCTAATATAGGATATAATGAAACATATCCGGATTCATTGATTGAGAAATGATTGCATGGTTATATAATTACTTTACTATGTCAGGACAATTGCAATCCATCTCATATTATGATCTATAAAGAAATGACAGTCCATACAAAAATTTCCTATTCCAATATATATATATATTGGAACATATATAATATATTGTTAAATATATCATCTTTTTACTTTATAGATCATATTGAAACTATATTTAAATATAATGCGTGAAAAAAAAACTTGCAATTAGTAAAAATTAATATTTTGTTAAGCTCCAATAAATTTCTCTTATCATTTTAAATAATCATTTAAACAAACAGAAAATCTTTTCAATTATACATTAAATTAAAAGTTATAATATTGTTAATAATACATATATGAATTTAAAACAGCATGAAAGATTATTTATATTAATAAAACATAGAATCATACCATATTTGGAGAATAATAGCAATACACAGCCATATATACAGTATTTGCTATTAATCCAAAAACATTAACTTTAATCATAGTAGGGTCACCAAGCATCCAGGCATAGCGAAGCATTAATATAGACCTACAAAGAATCTTAATTTTTATATATTATTTTAACTAATTTTGTCAATAATTGCAAATTAATATTTTAACTAATTTTCTACAAATATTGTAAAACAAAATGTAAGAATATAATTAAAAAAAAAAAAAAAAAAAAAAAAAAAAAAAAAAGATTTGTAAAAAAGCTAACAAATTTAAAAAAAAAAATATTATAACAAATTTTCATCAATAGTATATATTAATATTAAAAGCAAAATTTTTAATATTAAAAATAAAAGCATACACGTTTGAAATATAATTTAATTATTATAAGCAATAAAATTTAAAATCTTTAAAATATTTTTTTATCTTTTTAAATAAGATTGTACACTTACATTCCTACACCACCCAAAAAGGGCATAGGATCGAAGCTTTCTGAGGATTTTTTTTTGTGAATGTCCTTGCATATTACACTGCAATCAAATATTTAATAATTTAATTTATTCTTACATTTAATATAATAGTTACAATCATTAACATGTAATTGTCACGTGTTTATCTGAACATATCATTGAACATGTCGGCTTCGATTAATATTGATTGCATATATTACGTTATTTTTCTTTTTTTTTTTTTTCATTATTAACTCACGTTCCTGATAACATATGTCCTATTGTTGTAATTGCAGCGCATGTACCAACAATATCTTTATAATCATCTAGAACCATGTTTTTTAAGTTTTGTTAAGGTCACTCTTTTCTATTTTTTATTTTACGTGATCACTGTATTATGCCCGATCAAAGTCAATCTACGATATATCCATACAGAACGATCTCTCAATCAGAATAACCTTTCGTTTTGAAGTGCGTGTAACTTCAGTGACAAATACAGATAAAAAACGAACTATAAGCGCAACAAGGGAATACTGTCGCCACCACGCGCCCATCGGTGTATGAATACATTGATAGGTTATATTTCTGTACGGGCAACATAACAATAGGGTTAGTTTTTAATAGAGTATTAATTTATTATTATTCTAAACTCGTGTATTTTTATCTTCCATATTTGTATTCTTTTTTAATAATGACATAAGTTTCGCAATAATCTGTTATCAGTAATGCCGGTACGCATTCTTTTTTTTTTACGATATAACATATCGAATAATAAGAATAATGAATATAATGAATAAAGAATATAATTATTAGTATATAAATTTGCGACAAAAAAAGAACAAAATTTTGAGTATTTTATAGAAAATAATAATTAGTGAATATAGTTATATATTATATATTACTGTAATAAAAAATCAAAACATGTGATTTAGTTTTCTCACATTATCTATGAGATAGAATCTCAATGCTATTATTTTTTATAATTTCTCCTGCATGACTTTCAGTTTATTTTATTATTATTATTGTTACTACTACCACTAATACTAGTATAATAATAATACATATAATATCTATATTATAAAAGAACTATCTTTTGTTAAATTAAAAAAGCCTTTATCTTTCTATCGATTCTTATCAATTTTTATTGCATACATCCTTAATGATAAAATATGAAAGATGTTACGTCGATATTTGTAAGTATCATTATATTATTACAAGTAAAGATCATTTAAAATCATTTCAAATGGGATAGCATTGGTTAATATTTTGTTAAAAAGCATGGAGCATTGATAATAATTAAAAAATAGATATGAAAAAAGAAAAATAAATAGGTTTTATTTTTTTAAATGAAATATTAGTTTAAAATATGTTGATATACATTCAGTGATATTTACAGTACTCATAACTTTAGCTTTTTTGCATTTGATTCACTGTGATTGTCTTCTTCTAACTTTTCTTCTATCCTTATTGCAAAAACTTTACCATAACGTCGTCTTTCTGAAAAGTTTTTATAAAATAATGTTTAAAGAGAAAATTGAATATTATATTATAATTATAATCAATTTAAATAAATTAATTTAGTATATTGTATTTCATATGAAAGTTCTCTTGCCTGCTCTCAAAAGTAGGTGTTTGGATTGGTATAGAATAGCTGCTTTAGATTTAATTTCATTTAATCCTAATAAAGCTCCTCTGTTTTGGTTGTATAATATTTTTTAATAAAGATCAGGAACAATATTTGTAATATAAAACAATATTAAATAAAATGTTTGAATTGTTAATTAAGTTATTTCAAAGGATACAAGTTTATAATATCATAAGGATTTCTGATTTCTGTAACATTACTTGCTCCACTTGATATTATTACATTCTAAAAAAGAATTAATAAAATTCTTAATTGATTTTGACATAACAAATAAAAAAATTTATATATATATGTAACCTACCTTGCTTTTTCCATATACATAAAATAAATGAGCATAATGAATAGAAACTTTCCGTTGTTCTGGATTTAATATATCTGTATATTGTATTTCAAAATGTACATCTCTTTCTACAGCTTGTAAATAAAGTTTTCTATTCATTTTAAATTCAGTACAGGATGCATTTATGGTAATGATATCTGCATTCAGTTGCGAACATGCAAACTACAAATTACTTGAATTAGTTAGAATATAGAATGATAGATATAATTAAATGCAATTACCTGAAGTGCTGCTTTTGTTTTTGGTATCACAGAATATAAATGAAACTTTTTCAGACTATTGCAATGGTTCTGAAAATAAACTACTTTGAAATGGCCTGTAGCTCATAAACAATGTATATATTATTTGATAAAATTTGAACATAATATAATATTTACCAATATGTGAGTTTTTAATGGATCAGAATAAATAAATGTAAGCCTATTAAAAATACGAAGTTTGTCTTTAAATTCTTTTACTAAATCATCTATATCAAGTGGATTAGGAACCATAATTGAGCTTTCATTGTTCTCTGATTTTTTCTTTTTCTTCTTTTTATCGGTATCAAAAATACTATCATCAATGGTTTGATTGATTGCCACTGTCCTAAATCCCACTAGTACATATTACATTGTTATGATTATAAATTCATTTATATTAATGATAATATTTATATTATAATAGAGGTTATGAGTAAAAAATAACAAACAATGATAACTTACTTTGACATAACCTTAATAAAATACTATGCAAATTCGACATATTATCTTTCGTTGCATTTATGCATAAATCAAAATACCCATCACTTAATTTCACATCCATATTTGCAATATCTATGAATATTGTTTATTTAAATATAATTTCGTGAGCATTTATTAAAATTAAACAATTGTAAATATTTTTAACAAAAAGTGTATTCAAATCACGTTTCAAACATCACCTAAAAATATAGCTATTTTGATAAATAAAAGTTAATATTAAATAAGATAATATTTGATAAACTTCAAATGTACACATAACACATGCACGTGTTCTATGAATGCAATCCAATAAAATATATATATATATATGTATATAACAGTCAAATATTTTTTGCTATCGACCAATGAACATTGATCGATATGTAAGCAAAATTGTCGCACTGTAATTTGATTGGTCTTGGAAACGATATATTCCTGTGACCAATCAAAAACTTCAATTCTATCAGCATTGCGTCAGGATTGGAGGATTCAATTTCGACTTCATCTTTTTTCCATACGACACTAGTTAATCTCGAGAAGCTTTTAAAATCATTAATAACATTATTTAAATGTGCGAAATTGTTTTCTTATAGCCAATAAATATATTTCGTTATTTATTATATTTCATGATTCCTGTCTAATTACCGATTAATGAGGTATGTATCATTTTACTTATCAATTAACATATTAATGTTCGTAACATTTACAATTGAGCATGAAGTTGTATATTTTAGATTAAAAATTTTTAAAAAAGATGGCGTAAATAGTGTAAAACATTTATTATTCTCAAAAAGATCGCGCATTAAAAATATCTTATATAAAATTTTTATAAAATATTTTATAAAAAATAATATATTTCCTTCTTTCGAGATAATTTATTATATTTTTGTCGTATATTTAACATCGTAAACATTTCTATATAATTCGCGACTAAGTTAACCTCACTTATGCATAAATTAACGATAATAAAATACAATGCGATAGGTAGGTAAGTTTCTATCTAAAAATTCAAAGTACAAGTTAATATCTTCGATAATTTTCTTTTCATTCGAACATATATATATATATATATATATATATATATATATATATCGATAAGACATAGGTGTGATGTTATCTCAACGAAAGTTTTCGATTCAATCATTGTACTTTATCGCACTTGTATACTTTTTCAAGTGTAATTGCATATTCTCGGATAAGTTTATATGTATATTATAAGCAATTCTACCGATAGTTATATAGATAAGGGTTGGCAGGGTGAGTGAGTCAGATTTCCAGGGACTCTTTCTCTCTTTCTCTCTCTCTCTCTCTCTCTCTCTCTCTCTCTCTCTTTCTTTCTTTCTCTTTCTCTCTTTCTCATTCTCAGTGGTTACTATCGTTCTTTCCGTCTATTTGCACGAGCACGTCTCGTATTTGTCGCATAGAAGGAAGGAAGGAGGGCTTCCTATCGGTGGTGTGTGCGCATTGCCAGTCCTCGAACGTGTCATTTGTGCGCACCGCAAAGTGTGTAGCTTGGCACTTGCAGTTACAGGCTTTAGGTTTGAATAAGGGGAGGAGCTTCGTGCATTGCCCAACGTAATTATCCCCGTCCTCCTACGGCTTCCATGCCTGTTTCCTGTGGTCGTCCCCGTAACCGGTATATCTTATATACACAGCTGTCCGCCATCTTGGTCGCGTGCACTCTTTACTTTCTCGTAATTCTTTTTAAAACCTTTCCTACCGAATCCGCATATTCTCGTGGATATATCGTCGGTTACTCTCTCACGGATTCTTACATAGTTGTATTTAATCATCGTTATTTACTGTTATTCGATTATTTAACTGACATTATACTGTTGTTCTTTCTTTTTTTTTCTTTCTTTCTTTCCTTTTTCATTTACAGCACTCTCCATCGATCGCTATTCGATCCAGGGGATTAAGTTTAGAAGAGAAGAATGTTCAAACATGAATCTACTTGCGAGCTTTCAAGAATTTCAACTGATTATTTTAAAGTCAATAATTATATAGGTAAGATGCGTGCAGTTTCTTTAAGAAAAATTAATATAAGAAATTATTATTATTATCATCATCATCATCATCATCATCATCATCATCATCATTATTATTATTATATTATTATTATTATTATTATTATTATTATTATTGTTGAGATCATAAGACCAATTAAACAATGCGAATAAAATGAAACAACAAATATTTTTTGTTCGCAATATAAATATTCAAATAAAAAAAAACGAACGATACAGATTTTCTAATGACATTAGATTACTCTTATGTATGCATGGATTATCGTATATATGTATACATGTGAAGGATTGAAAAAAAATTATAGGAATGGCGTAAGAGTCGTTTATACCGTAACTATTTAATCGGATAACCGTCGGAGAGAAATAGGTATAATTCTTTATCTTAACACGTCGGATATTATCAAAGAAAATTCCCACGTCAAGCTGGACAGTTCGTGTCTACATTTTTTACCGCTTTAATATTGCTGTCAGCATCGTGCCACTCCCACAGTTGTCACTTATCTGTCAACTGTCCACCTTGAAGTGTTGCCATTGAGAATATCAAGTGACCCTATGTCAGGCTAACGCTAACACGTCAGTGATTTAACATTGCCTGCTACACGGCGTTCCTTTGACACTTTATCGATGTATTTACATATGTATAGTCGATACCATTTTTTTTCTTTTTTTTTTTTCCTTTTTTTTTTTTTTTCATTTATATTCATTTCAAAATTTATGCCATTAATAATTACTTCTAATTATATTTACCATTATATAATTATTACAATATTATTATAATTATTATAATGTTATTGTAAGATTATTATATTATATTATTATTCATAATATATATACATCTATATATATATATATATATATATATATATATATATATATTTCATAATTATTATGAAAGTGATTCAAGTAAAAAATTACGAAGAAATTTAATTTATCGTTTATATTCTATTACATCGATTTACATTATAATAATCTATAAGACAATCATAAAAATATATACAAGTATGTATATAATTTAGATTATTTTCATAGGCTTCATCAAGGCTAAAATACTACGAATTGTAATCGTCGAATTTATTTCATCAGCAAATACTATTCTTAGATCTAAGATAATACGTGGTCCTTCCTTTCGTACAAATAGGTCGATCAAATTATTTCAAATGTGGGTCTAGTCAGTTTACTGGTTACGTACTAGTTAAAATATAAGAGACAGAAATGTCTTTGAGAGCTGGGGCAGTGTGACACGCATGACACCGGTCATTAAACGTTGCAACGTTTTCCAGCCTATTAAAAAGGAACTTGTTGATAATTAGTGAATTAATGATAATTGTTGTATACGAAGTTCACAGCAAGACTTGTGTTCCAAGTTTTCCCATGCACCCGGACCAAGGTTTCTTTGTTAGGCACATCATGCGCGAAACCATGCGACAAGATATTCTTTATTACTTTTACATACAGCGTCTACAACAACTCTGTCAGCTGAAAGTTACTTTACTACAATTGTGACATCGAATGGGTATAGTTGTCACTTTATAACAATGACAAAGTCACTATTTAGTTTTCGTGTTTCGTTCATAGACACGTATATTACGTCTATGACGTAAGAAAATGTCTTAAGATGAACTTAAAATAGAATTCAATGTTCCGACGGATGAAAGGAGAAAATTTGTGCATTTTCTTCCTTTTCTCTTTTTTTTTTTACCACTACATCTTTTTCTTACTTTTCTTTACTTTCTCCTCATCGATTTTCCATTTAAAATGCATACTACTTTGTCTTTTACACGCTAACAATTCACAAAATATCTATGATAAACGATCTGTCATCTTTCTTGTATCACTGTGACAATCAACCAAAAAAGAGTAACTCAAGGATCACTCAAAAGATTTAACATCAAAGAGATCTACCGACGTTGGGTCCAGGCGATACCAACTCGAATTACTTTGATCAATCTGTTCGTCTACGTAGAAATCTCAATTCCACGAAATTTTCTCACATACGCGGGCGCACACATAAACATATATATGTATCACATAGTCACAAAGTCCAAAGTATTAATACGAAGTGTACCTATTTATTTGCCGTACGATCAAGGATATCCATCCATTTTTACGTCGTATCGTGGTAAACGTTGTGGCCTTGAGATTATTTTACTCGTATCATTTTGACGTTCCGGGTATGGTTCGCTATACTTGGCCTCAATTCTTCCCAATTTACTGATTATCGCACTTCCACTTTGCTATTTCTCTTTGTCTCATTTCTCTCTCTCTCTCAAACACACACACACACACACACACAAACGAACACACACTCATTCTTTTACCTTTTTATTTGTTATTTAATCGTTTATTTATCATTTTGATAATTCTCCGTAGAGACATACGTAAATGTATGTGTGTGTGTGTGTGTGTGTTATATGCAGAACCATTTTCTGGTAAATACATTCTATAGATCTTTAGATCTCTCAGATCTATACTCGTCTTGGATATTTAAATGGGTACATCTGATGATCTAACTGAAGCAAAGGTTAATTTCTTAGGGACATATTCAATGTTATCAAAGTGTATCATAGAACGGATCTCCATTTTCATAAGTTGATAATATAATTGACAATATGTCTACATGGATAGTTGTGCGAAAAAAATAAAATGATCCTTTTGTAATCGTAAAATATTATATACGCGATCAGATCAGAGATTCTGTATAATTCCTTAACAACCCAATTTCAGGATATATAAAGGAGTCGAGAGACATTACAATGCCGCCTTTGCTTCCTTCCAAGGAACTTTGACGTGGCCAACTGTTTTGTGTTTTTGGGGAGGCCTAATAAAACGCAGCGCCGACAATGCCGTCGTAATAGCGAGCGTGCCTACGGCGCTTATTAAGGGTCTCGAATTTTTGGACTGACCGTCGTCGTTTCGGTCTGACAAGGAAATAACTTTCAGCGAAGATTCACCGGACGGCCCGGCGAACATTGTATTCGTTTATTGGAAATCGATAAAAAGTTGCATGAATGAATGAATGGACGGACGGACGGATGGATATCGTAATACTCTGAATTGTTGAAATTTCAAAATATTAATACCGCGCTCGAGTATTTTACATATTAAAATCTTTTACTTGGTGAACGGAGAATACTGTTACATTCTCGTCGGCCATTTTGCGCGAACCTACGTCGACGGCGTTCTACTACAGCGCCGTCGATCCGCAGATCGTACAAATTACATTTTTATCATTTTGGATTCTTCAGTTCATTTTATTTTCGTGCAATTCTTTTTCTGTTTTTTTTTTTTTTTTTTTTTTTGTTCCTTGCTCGTAAAACTCATAAAAATTGATTATGACTTTTTGATAGAAAAGATTCAGTTTTTTTTTCTTCTTTTTCGGAAATTGTTTCAAAAAATTCAATTTTTTTTGTTTTTTTTTTCGTTTTTTTTTTTTTTTTTTTTTTTTTTTTTTTTTTTTCTTAAACGAAAGAACGTTCGAAGTAAAATCTCAGAGAAATAATCGTGCGAATATAGTAGATACATTAGAATATATACGGTCAAACGTGAAGAATTTTTGATTCACTCGATGTCACTCACAATAACTTTATACGTTATTGGAGATATAAAATCGATTATAAATGTCTGATATCATTTTGATTATTCATATATGAATGTTTTATTCATAGTATATACCTATGAATACTACAAATAATTGTTTTTTCTTTCTAATAGTAAGATAAGATTTTTTATATCATCTAATTTAAAATAACGTTTATATTTAAAAACGTTAGACATAACTATTAACTATATCATCACAGAGTTTATATCAAACGCTAATCTTCAAAAACTCGCGTTTTAATTAATCGATCGATACTTAATTTCGTCGTATAGTAATGACTTAAAGAATGATCATTATTTACCGACTATTTTGTTGGATTTAAAAAATTAAATTCATTCGAAAAACTTTGTTTTCGAAAGAACAAAACAAAAGAGAGAGAAAGAAAATGAGGGAGAGAGAGAGAGAGAGAGAGAGAGAGAGAGAGAGAGAGAGAGAAAAGAGTAGAAATCGCGTAACAACTCAGACAATTTTTTTGTTCTTCCTGCAAGGAATTTGCCGACAAACTCCTTTGTCTTTTTCAAACTTTCTGCTACGATTACCGAGGAGCTACGGTACTAATGCTTTCCAATCATGGGATTATCCCTACGTCCGTAGGGACAATCAGGAAAAGATACGCGGCCTCCTGTAATACGAAAGTCTGTAGCGAAGGGGAACGAGAGGAATGGTACGGGGTAGACCGGCTGTCAATCATTCGTGGGGTAGACTACCAATTTCTTCGCTTATAATTTCTGATGATTTCTTCGGACCGAGCGAACTGGCGCGGTCAGCCTCAGCCCATCTCTCTCTTTCTCTTTCTCTCTCTCTTTCTCTCTCTCTCTCTCTCTCTCTTTTTCTATCTTTCTCTCTCTCTCTCTCTCTTTTTCTTTCCTCACTACGAAAATCATCATAAGAAGGTAATTGCGCCGATCACGTACCAGCAGCTTGTATTTATCCTTTTTTCATTATAATAACAATGTAACGCGCGCCATAGCTCGAGTCTGGAAGTCGGGGTAATCATTGGTTCGACACACGGCTAAGGCCGATATATTTTTGCTGTTCGATACATATTCCAAGCCAATTAGCTGAAGGTAAGAGGGGTGGATATGGGGAAGACATCCTCCGGCTTCTCTCTTCTTGGATTCACGCATGTAACTTAAACGCTTTACGGTCGAAGGTCGACAAATTTACAATTCAGCTATAGGTATTATTTTACCTTGAAAACATGAACGATATATTTCATGCTATTTATTAAAAAGAAAAAAAGAAAAGAAAACAAAACAAAAAAAAAGAGAAGAAAAAAAGGAGAAAAAAAATAATAATAATAATAATAAAAAAATGACAAAATACCTATTGATACATCTCAAATCGTTTATTTGCAATTTTTCTCGGATGATAATAAAATTATATTCCTTTCTGTTTATCCTCGTAAAATCGTTATAATTTTCAATTTGATTGAACCGTCAAATACTTCTCTCATCTTTATTCGTTTAATCATATTATTTTACAATCGAAATTAATAATTCATAAAATCATACATTTTTCAATGTCCGATTTCTAATAACGAAAAGACACGCGTATTTCGTTATATTTTTATAATATACTCAAGTAAACTCTACGTATTCAGAGAATAAAAAGAAAAAGAAAAAGAAAAAGAAAAAAGAAAAAAGAAAAAAGAAAAAAAAATATAGGAATATAGAAAATATTCGTTTTTTTTTAGGAAATACATATCGTTCCTTCATAAATGATACACATTGATAAGATCGATTGAGAATATTTATGCGATAATCGATCTAATTAAAAAATGAGGTCGAACGAAATTTTTTTATGTCTTACATAAGAAATAAGTTTCTTTGATTTCATGAGAAATAAATCGCGCGAACTTCGGACCTCACGATTTAATATTGATATCTTTGAACAACTTGAAATACGTATCACGCTTAATGCATTCATGAAAATTATTTGTTCAATATAATAAGAAAGAATTTTTTTTTCGTAATCTTTCAAGTTGTTATTAATACTTACATTTACATACTATTTACTTACTTATTTATTTATTTATTTACTTACTTACTTACTTACTTACTTTACTTACTTTACTTACTTACGTGCCCACGGTACGCATTCGTTTCATATTCCAACGTGAACTGTGAACGTTCACGAATGGTAAGGTAAAGCGACTTATGTATGTACAGTCGAGGGAGTAATATACCTACATAGAACAAGTAATTATTCATAGCACGCAATTACCAGCAATATGCGCGCTCCTATGTCGTTGGCAACGTTCAAGTTCTGGTATCGTTGCATCAATAGCGGCACTAGTTGCAGTCTTGATTGCAGCTTTACGTTTGAAAACAATCTATTTATCTAATTAAGTCTCACTTTTGTATTGTTACCGACGCCATATTGGTTCTCTCTATTCTTTCTCTTTCTTTTCCTTTTTCCTTTTTCCTCACCCCCCCCCCCCCCGTCATATTTTCCCCTGCTTTTTCTCTCTTTCTCTCTCTCTTTCTCTTTTTCTCCATTTCGTTCCTTCTTTTTTCTTGTATGCTTTAGCCATTATAATTACAAGGAGCCATTATTTTTAATACGGCACGGAATAGCGATACACCGGTATAGATATGGTATTCCTTTTTTCCAACTTTTCAAACTTTGTCAGGGTTTTTCTTTCTTTCTTTCTTCTTTCTTCTTTTTTCTTTCTTCTTCTACTTTTTTTTCCTTTTCTTTCTTTTCTTTTTTATTTTTATTCAAACGACAAATTTCCAAGAAATTTTATCACGAGTCTTTGTCGCGACGAATTCGCGAGTACGATATCAACGATCTTCTCTAACTTTTTCCATATTTTAGTTGTATTTTTTCTTTTTACCCCCGTTAAGTAACACGAATCATTCTTTTTTTTTTTTCTTATTTCTTCTTCTTCTTCTTATTCTTTTTGTTTTTTTCTTGTTATTGTTTTATAGAAAATTTATCGATCACCTATGGATCTGTTTATCTCCACGATTGCAGCGTACAAAGCATGCCGCATGTTTATGCTATTTTTTATTTCTTTTTCTTTTTTATATTTCAATTATCAATAATCGACGAGTATCAATGTGATTTGGATGAATTATGTAAATTCTATTGTTAATTCTATGCCTTTGTGACAATCCTGATTGTTTAATGAATTGGATTGTTGAATGATGCTGTACGTTTTGCATTTCTTTTTGAATCAAATATTTTTTTTTTTGTCATTCTAACATCCTACGTTAAATATATAGATCGTTGAATTAACGAGAGTAAAAATAATCATTAAAATTTTGTGATATTCAGTTCGAATAAATTGTGATGACAAAAATATTCAGGACAAAATCGATAATATCAAAAAGATATCGAGTAATAAATAATATAGAAAAATTTGGAAGAATTTATCATTTCAATGATTTAGAGGAATGATCGTGAATACGATAATAGATCTTAGATTTCTTAGGTAATGATTTAAAAAAAAAAAGAAAAAAAAAACTGACAAGAGCGTTATTTATTTCGATATAAAATAATCAATTTATTTTAGAAAATTTCGAATTTATCTATTGTACCAATCTAATATAAGAAATAGATATAGTTCTATCGACGAATACATCTAATTATATTTTTTATATAATTTTTATAATACAAATTAACGACAATCTAGAACTTTTATTAATATATAAATTAATGACAAATTGATCGAGAAACAAGGAAGAAACCGTTTATACGAAGATGCGATGAGCCGAGAATTCTGTGACGTAATAAAGTAGGTACGTACTTAAACATCGGCGAGATAACGGAATTGGACGATTGAACGATCTGAGAAGATAAGAGCGAATAAGGTTAATTAATGTCGTCTAAAAATGCGACCTGAATATATATCGTAGATGTAACTATTCTACGACTTTCTTGAATTCCCGAAGGGACAGTTACAAATTCTTCTTCTTCTTCTTCTTCTTCTTCTTCTCTTCTTCTTCTTCTTCTTCTTCTTCTTCTTACGATTCGTTACAGTATTCTTACAAGATGCGAGACTATGCAATGCAAGTTAAATTAATTCGTGCTAAAAAGGGAGATAGTGGACGTGCTGCATCCGCTCTTTGTCGGACATGGAAAAACATCAAAGGTCCATTTGCCGACGGTACTTAACGAATAAAATTATCGTACTTACTTTACTAATTTATTAAAAAAATATTATTTTTTCTCGTCAATATGCAATATCATTGAGAATATTTTTTACAATTTTAAATTAATGAGAAAATTAATGATATCGATAGATCGAAAACTTTTCACTTTTTAATATTACGAAAATTGAATATATATATATATATATATACACATATACATAGATAAATTATGCATGCATGTGTGTGTGTGTATATTTTTTCCTCTCTCTCCCTTTCTCTCCCTATCTCTCTCTCCCTATCTCTCTCTCTCTCTCTCTCTCTCTCCCTCTCTCTGTCTCTTTCTCTTTCTCTCTCTCTCTCTCTCTCTCTCTCTCTCTATTTATTAAACGATGATATTATCAAAGCAGTTTTGTGTTGTAATCTATTTCTTTTCACTATATAACCGACACATTTTGAAAACAAACTATATAAGGTATAGGACGAGTTGCATGTCAGTGATACGTTTCGATCGGTTTCATCGTGCTATAGTTCTTCTTTTTTTCTTCTTTCATTTCTTTTTTCTCCCTTTTTTTTTTCGTACCTCCTGTTTCATCCCTTATCGGTGTTATCTCAGTCGTCAGGCACGATCGTCCAAGTGTAGGTACAATCGAGAGTCAAAGTCAGGGATCTCGTTGGTTTCTCGGGGCTGCTGTTTTTTTTCCCTCCCCCTCC
Organism: Vespa velutina; assembly: GCF_912470025.1. Taxonomy (NCBI): domain Eukaryota; kingdom Metazoa; phylum Arthropoda; class Insecta; order Hymenoptera; family Vespidae; genus Vespa; species Vespa velutina. Next base: position 4,696,094 of record NC_062196.1, read on the forward strand.
CCCCCCCCCCCCCCCCCCCCCCCCCCCTCTTTTTTCCTCTTTTCCTTTTTTTTTTTTTTCTTTTTTCTTTTTTTCATGAACATCACCCTCACACACCAGTTTCTAACCATTGGCACAATCGTTTCAGTCTACGTTTCCTACAACAACGAGGAGATATCGTTCGTGTCTCGTGATCCGATAGCATTCACGAAGCTAGGAGTCTCTTTCTCCTAGCTGGATAAGAATAACGCGACGGCAAAAACGGGCATACGTGTAGGTATAACATATCGTATCTACCTACGACTGACAAACACTTGTACATAGATATGTATATATATATATATATATATATTTATTTAAATGTATATACATAGTTAGACAGGTAGATGTATATTATGGACGACACAAAATGGTCGTAGATCGTAATGTTTGTCGATCGTTGCCGAGAATCTAGTGGATCGTAACACGTAAATCGAGAATAGGCGGTACGTTGCGTTTGAAAACGTTTGCACCTGCTTATCTCCGCGGTATCTTTATATGGTAAACGTTTTCTATCTTTATATATATATATATGTGTGTGTGTGTGTGTGTGTGTGTATTTGTTTATATATATATATATATAATTATGTTACGAGAAGACCACTCGATCATTATTATGATGTTCATAATAGTACCTATTCAGTTATTCAACTTTTCAGTAAAAGAAATTGCTTGGTCTAAGCGTTTTCTCTTTTTTCTTTTTTTTTTTTTTCTTCTTTTCCTTTTATCTGCAAATAAATTTTACCACTATCGTTATCTATATTTTTACGATATAGTAAATTTTTAGAGTTACATAGATAGTATATCTTTCCTTTTTTTTTTTTTTTTTTTCTTTTTTTTTTATCTTTCGTTTAAATTATTAAGTATTATTATCATTATTATCACGTAATAATTGATATTCATAAATATGTAACATTTAGACACACACACACATACAACTAATTTAATTTGAATTGAATTATATATATATATATTTTTTTTTCGTAATGATCGTTTCATTGGATCCATAAGAATTATCATGAATTATAGATTTACAAGAGTTGATTTTTTAATGGATTATAATTAACGAAAGATAACCTATAAATTAGGCATAGTAAAATTGATTTTAACAAAATAAAATAAAAATTATATTTTAAATAAAAATCCTAAAGTAAATATCGTGTTAATGCGATGTCTCGAATAATATTGAAATAATTTTGAATCACGAAAGTGTGTCGATTTAATTAAAAAGATATTAATATTAAACGGAAATTAAATCTTCAATAAATCAAATCATCAACTCTAGATATTTATTTTTAAAGATATTAATAGATCAAACGTTATATACTTCGATAACTACGTAAAATTCTTCATTGAGTCGGAAAAAAAAGCTTATGATTTTGATACATAAAAAAAAAAACAAGGATAATAATATCGTCAATTATAATAAATTTACAATAATCTCTGAGTTTATCTCATTTTTCTCTTTCTCTCTATCTCTCATATAACAAACTTTCTACCATTCTTTTATATAAATTCTACACAAAAGAGGGAAATTACGAAATTGAAAAAAAAAAGAAGAAAAAAACAAAAAAAAAATGAAAAACAACAAACAAATGCAAACAAAAAAAAAAAAAAGGAAAAAGAAAAGAATTCGCGACTTGTATCAAAGAAGAAGAAATCCTTGGATCATCCTTTCGAACTTAAATAGCGGGAGTCTTAATAAGAAGTAAAAAGAAAGCAAGAAGAAGAAAAGGATGACGATGAGGAGTGAAAGAAGCAGAAGAAGGAAGAAGAAGAAGAAGAAGAAGAAGAAGAAGAAGAAGAAGAAGAAGAAGAAGAAGAAAAAGAAGCAGAGGAGAACAAGACGACGAAGATGATGATGATGATGATGATGATGATGATGATGATGATGAGATAAAAAGAAGAAGAAGGATAAAGAAGAGAAAAGAAGCAGAGAATCTGGAAGTATGTTCTGCCGATCGGTATCGTCTCGTTCGTGGGTTTTGCGGTTAGGTTGGTTGTAGCGCCATGCTGGCATTACGATTGGTCGATTCTGGAAGGTTTCTGGGCGTGGTTAGAATTCAGAGTGGGGTTTAAGAACAAAGGGTTGGTTATCGTGGATTGTAGGCGGTAACTATGAAGGCTGTTTTCTCTCTCTTTCTCTTACTCTCTTACTCTCCCTTCTCTCTCTCCCTCTTTCTATTTCTCTCTCTTCCTCTCCCACTCTCTCTCTCTCTTTCTGTTTCTCTCGCCCTCTCTCTCTCTCTCTCTCTCTCACTCTCACTCTCACTCTCTCTTTCTCACTTAACTCACCACTACATTGAAGGACAGCTTCGTTCCGATCTATGCCACGCTCTCGTACGCTACCGCCGGCAGGCCTCGGCAGTACACGAGCCGCTTCTCCGAAGCGAGCACCGCATCGTGTTTTCGCGCCTCGGCCGCTTTCCGAGCGCGAGACGAAACTATACGAAAGCTAATCGACGACGTGCTTCATTATTTCGAGAAAAGCCACCCACCCCCTCCCCTCTACCCCGTATCGACGATCGCGTCATTTCTCACGCTATTTTACATACACCTGGTTGTCGATAAATATATATATACATATATATATATATATATATATACATATACATATATACATATTTATACGTACGTAAATACTTTGATATATTATCTTTGATACATAATCATCGATACATTACATTGATAAATACCTACGTTCGTGCATACGTACATTTGGATATCATATATATATATATATATATATATATATATATATATATATATATATATGTGTGTGTATACATATCTGTATACATATATATTTATATATATTAATAATTTTTTGCTTTCGTTGTCACGTTTCCTTCGTTATTATTTTTCTTTTTCATTTCTATTTTCTCTTTTCTTTCTTCGTCTTTTTCCTCCCTTTATAATCCTATCATTCATTGGAGCATTTATTTGCGAATAGCCGCGCAAGCGAGTGTTATGCAAGCGTTGTGTATGAGCCGGGATAGGAAAAAGGAAGAAAAGGAAGAGGAGGACGAGGAGGAGGAGGAGGAGGAAGACGAGGACGAGGAAGAGGAGGAGAAGGAGCGTAGATGAGAGAAAGAGAGAGAGAGAGAGAGAGAGAGCAAGAGAGAGAAAAGATCAAGATCGTTTTTCGTCAAGTCACGTGACGTGCGAGGAACTTAGTCAAGAGATATCAAGTCAAAGTTTTCTTGTTTCGAAGGGCTGTCATTGAATGACATATCAATAAACGGATGTTACGTAAATGAATTACGACAATTTTCATTTTGCTAAGTTCTTTTCTAATGGATGATTTAGTGAAAATAAAACGGGAAACTTACGTTCGCGATTTAGTGACCTTACGTTGTGGATCTACGCGAGCCATGAGGATAGAATCTAATCTAATTATCGATGTAACAAGGGAAAAGACAAAATAAATAGAGAAAATACATCGATATATCTCGATTCCCATAGTGATTGTTTAAAAAAGTGAGATTGTTCATTAAACGATTGCGACGTCGGGGAAAAAATTACAACAGGATGATAATTCGATCGTCTCGCTGGAGGTGGTGGGAGTGTAACGCGAGTTTTTTTTCAATAAACATTGTATCATCGGAGCTTGAGCTTTTTCTTTTTTAATTTATCTCGTTTTTCGGGGGGGGGGGGTGTGTGTGGAAAGATATCGTGAAGTGGTTCATCTATCCTTAAAGCTTTTTCATTAATTTAATAAATTAAAAAAAGAAAAAAAAAAACAAAGAACAAGGAAATAATACGGAGTAGATCTGAGATTCTAAGGATTATTAGAAGAAGAATAAAAAAAAAAAAAAAAAAAAAACAGAGGGAGAGAGAGAGAGAGAGAGAGAGAGAGAGAGAGAGAGAGGGTGTATAAACGGATAGTAAAACGGCAGCTGCTGGCGAACTATCATGCTCGACGAGTTCCGTCGAGGATGACGTAGTGTCGAGCGGAAGCAAGGGGCGTTACGGTTTGCACGGTGTACGCGCTGGATAGAACCGCCTCGGCGGGGTTAGGGGTGGTTGGGGGTGGCGGTGGAGTAAGTAGCAGCAGCAACAGCAGCAGCAACAGCAATAGCAGCGGTGGAGGAGGGGGAGGAGGGGGAGGAGGAGGAGGAGGAGGAGGAGGAGGAGGGTGCGGTGGTGGTGTAGGTGGTGTAGGTGGTGGTGGTGTCACGGCACCTAGCCTGATAAACGTCTGTGGACCACCCGGAACATCCCTTGCACCGCCGACGGATTACGCGACGGCTGCGGCTGCGGCTGCGGCGGCAGCGGCAGCGGCGGCTGCAGCAGCAGCGGCATGTTATCCCACGGGATCAACGCTCCCACTTTCTACGTCGCAGCAACACCCACAATCACATGTCGTTGATACCACGATGACACCAACGTCAGCACCTGTGCCGACTCCGACATCGGCGTCGGGCCCTAATAATCCTGTCGCCATGAGCCAACTTGGGACCGTCTATGCTACTAAAAGAAGACGACGTAATGGCAAGAGGTTTGTAATCTTTAGCGCACTGATGTGCGTACTAATATCTCTAATTAATCGTGAAATGTTCGGGAGGGGGAGAGGGAAAAAGGGGTAAAGTGATTCGTCATAACGTTCGTATTGGTCTTTGAAACATCGACTTTTCCTTTTTTTTCCTTCTTCTTATTTTTCTCTTTTTCTTTTCTTCTTTTTCTTCTTCTTCTTCTTTTTTTTTTTTTTTTTTTTTTTTTTTTTTTTTTTTTTTTTTTTTTGATGCTTTATAATGCACCATCGCGTATATAGAATAAAGAGATTGGTTAAGTTTAAATGAATGAAGAACAAATTATTATCCTTTGATAATCATACTAATTGATAGAGAAACGTAAAAACCATAGTAACGTGCAATACAGATTTGAATGGTAGGCACACGTAAATATAAATGTCGTTCCAATTCAAGGATTTATCGGAACTAATCGTTTTCGTTTTATTTTCAATTTTTATTTTTTATTTTTTTATTTATTTATTTATTTATTTATTTATTTTTTATCCCTCCTCCCCCTTACATCAATTCAATTTTACAAACTATAGTTATAGTCAGAGCAGTATAGCAATCGTGTCAATGAAACCAAGAATGATACCGGCTACTCACGTGCAGTTTAATCGTTCGAAGGGACGATAGCACCGAGTATCGTGATCGTCTGCATAAATCATGCGTGACTTCGAAGGTGTTAATGGAAGAGAGAGCTCGACTGCTCGCGCGTAGATAGGTAATTGTATCCATTTAGAGACGTTTCTAAAGACATTAGACAGTCGTTAATCGACGACGACTAACATACGCTAGGTATTCACTATCTACATGATTTTTTTTAATTCTTTCTTTTATTTATTTATTTATTTATTTATCTTCTTTCTTTTACTTCTTTTTTTTTCTTTTTTTTTTTTTTTTAAGGACAACTTTCAATTATTAATTCTACGACATTCAGAATTAATCGACGAACTTACGTTTTTTAATATTTATTATTTAATATTTACGTACTCACACACACACACACATATGTATATATATATATATATATATTTGTTTAATTATTATTAAATCTTATTACTTTGATCGAGCATCAATACTATCAATCACAAATATTTTTTTCGTTTTCTTTTAATAGACACTCTCTTACTGAGATAAACAATTATCTTAAAGAAAAAAGAAAAAAGAAAAAAGAAAAAAAAGAAAAAGACATTACGTAGTATTTTCTTAACAAAATTTTCTTAATTAAAATTTATGAAAATCTCTTGAAAATTGACTGTCGCGCGTGCGCCCGCGCACACACACAAACACACATATACACGCGCTATAATATTTTTGAAAAGGGATAAGTCTTCTCGATTTGACGATGATGTTCGATCGAGTCGAACATTTTTTTTTCTTTTCTTTTTTTTCTTTCTTTTTCTTCTTTTTTTTTTTTTTTTTTTTATATATATATATATATAAAATTAATTGACGAATCTGACGACTTTAAATGTCCACTGTCTAAATGTCTTTTTTTCTCTTTTTTTTTATTCTTTTTTTTTTTTTCTTTTTTCCTCTCCTTCTCTCATCTCGAACGTCGTAGAAATTTACTCGCGTGATAATTGTCGTTTGATAAATTCAAGTAATCTACGGCAGGTCGAGTAAAATCCTTTAATCCTTTAGCAACGATATCTACCCATCGTCTTTCTCATCGGTTTATTATTATCTTCCTTTTATATTTATTGTTATCATACGTACGTTTACTTACTCTACGTTCGTGCAAACACGTGCTTCTCGTACGGTCGGTAGAACGAAAGCACGTGCTTTATAAATCGAAGGAATTACACGTACACCCTCGTGCGTATCGAACGAAAGAAGATACGTTCGTGTAGAGTCGGATACTAAAGTTAAGCCGACGGCAACATAATGCGCGCTTGATTACGAAGGAATGGGAAATTAAACGTTGGAATAAATTTTCTAGAAATTTTTCCATCTTGGATTCTATATCTGCCTCTTTCTCTCCCTCTCTTTTCTTTATTTTCTTTTTCTTTCTTTCCCCGCCGCTCACGCGTCCCCTCCTCTTTTTGAAACTGTCGAGATATCAAAACTGGAGAGAGGGGACGATTATATATATATATATATATATATATATATATATATATATATATATATATCTATATATGTATATATATAAGAAGAGAAGACATTTCGATCGAAAAGTAATTTAAATATAATCATTTTTTTAAATCAGTTTCGATTTAATTGAACAAAATTTATTTTCTTAATAGCCGAAAGAAAAGATCGATCTTGGTTTATTAATAATAACAATTTTATACACTTAATACGTAATAATAAGAACAAATCAATGATGTTAGATCGAATCCATTATTCGAAATATTTCTATTTTATTTCACGAACATAGTGAGTAGAATTAACACGTAACCATCAACGGACGTAAACTACATATCTTGCTACTTATAGATCTAAGTAAGTACTTATTTGCTTGCTTATTTGTTTACCTATGATTGGAACATTTTTTTTTTTTTTTTTTTTCTTTTTATAAATTTGACTACGTCAAAGAATCGTTCCAAAGGATGGTTATCTCGTTTAAGAAGTTATCCTGTCGAGGATACATTCGTAAAGAGAGCTCTAGCTCGTGATCTCTCAAGGATCACGAAGGATCGTAATGGAGTTTTAAACGGTCTTTGGAGGTGTAGGTACTCTAAAGGCAACGGATCGTCGATCCTTTTTCTCTCTTCTTTTACCTTATACTTCGGCTTTCGTTTGATACGCTAAAGAAGAAAGGGAAGAAGAGATAGTCCAGACGTATTCCATCCAATGGGGGAAATGCCTCGAGGCATTTCTACATCACTGATTCATCTTTTGCTTCCTCTGTTCCCTTCGTTTTACATCGAGGCGTCGATCTTAGAAGGAGTTCTTACCCTGGGGCCATAAGGAACTTCGATCGAAACGTTTGCCCTTTTCGAAAGGATAGACTAGTGATTTTCCCGTCAACGAGGAACACAATATTTGATCTTTCTTGCGAGAAATTCGTTAGGTAAAAAAAACAAAAAGAAAAAAGAACATAAAAAGGGAGAAAAGAAGAAGAAAAAAAGAAAATATAAAGAGAGAGAGAGAGAGAGAGAGAGAGAGAGAGAGAGAGAGAGAGAGAGAGAGAGAGAGGGAGAAAAGAAAAAGAAAAGAAATACGGATTCAATTGTAGAATATAGAAGAGAAAATCGTAGATAGGAAACGTTTCGTTTTTTTCTTCTTCTTCTTCTTCTTCTAATTTTTCTTTCTACCCTTTTCTTTTCGTTGCGAATGACAATGAAGGAAGATTTATCTTTAACGATCCCGCGGTATTTGGTTGTAACGAGGGCAACACCAGAGTTTCCCTAAAATTTTCGATGGTTCGAGGAAGAAGTTGCCTTGCGATGCACGCCGCGCTCTTGCCGTTGCCTAATGACAGCAGCTTCTATAATTTGGAGTTTTTGAACGAACGGCTAAATTACCGGCGAACCAAGGGATTACTGTTATTACACGCGGCCGCGGACTCAGTCGAAAGCTGATTATACTTTAGTCAGTCTCTCTCTTGATCTTGACTCTCGTTCGACTGTCAGCTTCGCTCTCGTTCGCCCTTCTCGATCTTACAAGGGACGACGGCACGAGAAACGACGAGGGCCCTTAACTTTAATTCCAATTTTCTGTGATCGTCGAAACGATTCGTTAATCTACCTTGCAAATACTATTTTCTTTCATTTTCTTTTTCCTTTATCACTTCACCCTCTCTTCCCCCTCCCCTCCTTCATGACCCCTCCCCCACTCCCCCTCTCCCGACTACCTACTCCCGCTTTCTTCTTCATCGATGTTCCAATTCTTTGTCCTTTAAATTATCAATTTTATTATCATTTTACGTCGCACGCGCTTTACCTTCGATTAAAGTCGGACATATTGAAATTTATCATATTTGCATTGAAAATATCTTTTCGCGATCGATCACGTCGTGCAATCCCATGCATTTGTCCATATTTGTCCATTTAAATCTTTTTCTTTCTGAAATTTCTTCAATATCCTAATGGATACATAGATAAACATAATTTTCCGTTTAATTTCGAAGGGTTTTAAGGTTCCAATGAACCAATTGAAATTGTATATCTATCGTCGGATGGTATTTCGAGTCATTAAAACGAGAGAGCACTTAAAACTCTTGAGGCGCAGCGTAGTAGCCCGATCATTCTCGTTCCATGGACGCGCGGTCGGCCACGTTTTGGCTGATTAGTTCTTAAGTAATTGCCGTGCATCCTTATGACCTTATAACGTGAGTTTATAGCCTTGTAATGAACCTGCTTCCAAAGACGTTAGCCTCGCTTAAACCGAACTTGCTGCTGTTATACGCTTACCATAAGATACATATTACGGTTCGCCGTGCTCATATCGATTTTCAAAAAAAAAAAAAAAAAAAAGAAAAAAAAAAAGATTAAAAAAATAAAAAAATTAAAAAAATAAAATCGTTCACTGTCGCCAACCGCCGATGGCGTTACGCAAAATGATCTTGTACCCATTGTTGTTGTTGTTATTATTATTATTATTATTATTATTATTATTATTATTATTATTATTATTATTATTATTATTATTTTTATTATATTATCTCGAAGGAGCAAGCGGTCATTCATGTAGATAATTGTTTACGATCGGTGACACTACTTTCTTTTTTTATGTATTTCTTTCTTTCTTTTTTTTTCTTTTTTCTTTTTCTTCTTTTTTGCTTACTTCGCCTCGGCCCACTTTTTTTGTTTTTCTTTTTTCTTCTTTTCTCTCTCTTTTCTTCGTTATTCTCGCAAAAGAAGAAAAAAAAGAAATGAAAAAATGAAATAAGAAAAAAGAAAAAAATGAAACAAAGAAAAAAAAAGAAGAAAAGAAAGGAAGAAAAAAAATATGTCGCAGGAAGGTACGAGAGGAGAAGAATTTCATTCTCGGTATTAATCGAGGATATAATTTACCTACTCTTTCCACGTTGCAACGTTGCAGCCTGTAATTTAATAGACTCGCCTTACGTTAGTCAGAGCCACGATGCGTTTCGCCCCGTGTACAGGCATATAGCCGATTCGCGACAAGACCATTACTCGCGGAAGAGTCATAACTCCCGTAACCCGCCGTTCCAAACAGATTTAACACCTCGTATCCAATTATGATTGGTGCTCCATTATGTTTATACCTGTGCGTTTACGTTACTGCTTCCGAAATGAAGATTCCTCTCTCCGCCCCCGCCCTCCCCCCACCTTCCCACCTTAACCCTTCTCCATCTTAAGGAAATATAATACGCTTACGACAAACACGTTGGAATTTTCAACGAAATCGAATTATCCAATACTTCATAAAAAACATACAAGATCTTATATCAGCACAAGTGTCGCATATTTCAATGCGTTTAAATGACGAACGAATAGTTTTTTTTTTCGTGCGAATGAAAAAAAAAAAAAAGAAACAAGAAAAAAGAAAAAAGAGAGAAAAAAAAAAGAAATAGGGAATGACGCGAAGCGCCATTCTTTCGTTTTATCCTTTATTATTTTTTCTTTCTTTTTTCTTTTTTTTTTTTTTCTTCTTTTCTCTTTTTTCTTTCTTTCTTTCTTTCTTCTTCATCCTCAACAAAGCTCTAATCGCGCATTTATTATTTGATATGGGAACGATTGTCGATTAATAGGACAATCGTTAGATATTAACGGATATGCACTGGCTATGAAAGTGTAAAAACGTTTCAAGTTGAACGGTGGTGCGTTCGATCTTTTCGGCGTTCCAGAGGAGTGCTGAATGGGCCTCACAGCAAGAAATATCCGTCCTCGTGGTTACGGCAACGTGAATAGAGCCATAACGAAGTGAAATGTGCAGGTGAATTTATGCTCCAGGAACGGAGGAGCCTCTTAGGCAGCCGTTGCTCGAACAGAGAACTCAATAGTAGGTATCGAAGGATCCTTCAAACGAGAAAGAAAGAAAGAAAGAAAGAAAGAAAGAGAGAGAAAGAGAGAGAGAGAGAGAGAGAACTTGGAGAGAAAGAAGAAACGAGTTCGATTTTCTTCGAATGTTTATAACATATACATATGTATGTACATTCATCAGGTTTATCGATAAAAAAATAATCAATAGAATCCCGGGTTATCGTACAATTTTAGATTATATTAAAAAGACGAGATAAACCATAAAACTACTGATTATAATAAATCATCAGAACGTGAAAGTCATTCTTCTGAGATTATTCGATAAATGACAATAGTTAAAAACGTGAATGAGAATCTTATCGAAATCCATTTAAATTCTTATGGGGATGGGATTAGGGTAGGAGGTGGGGGAGTCGGGGGTGGTTAATATCAACGTTTTACTCGCTATCACACGTCGCTGAAGAAGTGATAATCTTTGTAGTCTTTGAAATTTCATTCGGAAAGAGGCGGCCCTGTGTGTCGGTTGGCAACGATGTATCTCATCCGGATTTGGGGCCCGGACTCGAGGCAAGCAGGACCGGTACGGCGCTGTGTGTTTAACTATTCAATAATTCATCCCGCCATTCATCACCAACGAAGTGTAAAATTTATCTTATTTTTATGTATTGGCCCCCTCCAGTTCGCCCCCACCATGAATCAAACTCTTATTAGTCTCGATTTGTTTGTTGAGCGCGCGCGCGCGCGCGCTCGATCGCGTTCGGCCAAGATCTCTCTCTCTCTCTCTCTCTCTCTCTATCTCACACACACACACACACACACACACACATACACACTATCTATCTATCTTCTCCTTTTCTTCCTTTTATTTTCGTTCTTTTCTCTTTCTCTCTCTCTCTCTCTCTCTCTCTCTTTTTTTTTTAAAGTCCTCTTTCTCTAAAAAAAAAAAAAAGAAAAAAAAAAAAGAAGAAGAAGAAGAAAAAACAAAAAAGGGAAAGGAAAAATAAAAAAGGAAGAAAAAAAGAAATTAAGAGACGAAAGTCTCTATGAAAGTAGACAGTATAAACTTCTCATGTATCGTGTTCGATCGTTTTCTCATAATTTTCGAAGGTCGATAATTAATCATGTCGTTCAGGATAATTTATTCGTTCCTCCTTTTTCATTAAGAAATGGACGAGAGAAGAAGAGGAGGAGGAGGAGGGAGGGGGAGGAGGGCGCGGGGGGAGAGGGATTAAGAGTGACATAGACGTTTGGTCCTCGATTAGAGAGAGTCACAGGTAGTAAGTAGGTACTTAGATACGTAGATACAACATATATACTTCCGGTGGCAGGAGTTCCAGGGTATATCTCATTGTCATTACGTCACTAGACTCTGTCATTTGCTTTTTTCAAGCATCCGTTTTTCTCACCGCGGGATACACGAGGGGCTTGATGATCGTAATTATAGACGAGCCGTTGTAAAGAAGGCAGGCAGGACGAAAGGACGGACGGACGGACGGGGACGGACAGTTGGACGGATGGACGGACAAACGGACGAACGGACTGACGGACTGACAAACTCGACGGAGTCTCTAATGCAGCTGCGCACATACGTCCACGCTTGGTGCGATTTGTTTCGACTTTGGCTTCTTGATTTGCTTTAGTTTCGTCTCTCTCTCTCTCTCTCTCTCTCTCTCTCTCTCTCTCTCTCTCTCTCCCTCCCTCTCTCCCTCTCTCTGTCTCTCTCTATTTCTTGGTTTTTTTCCGTGCGATATCCACGCCGAGTTTTTTTTTTTTCTTCTTATTAATTTTTAACAACAGAGAAAAAGAAGGAGGAAGATGAGAGAGAGAGAGAGAGAGAGAAGATCGTATATCTATCAGCGTCCATTAAGGTAATAATGAAAATTCAAATGACATTTCAACGTTAACGCTTTGAGATAAATTTCAATGAAATCCTGATTTTCTTTTTTTTTTCTTTTTATTGCAAAATAAAATTCAAATTTTTATAAGCGGTGCATAGAAAGAAATAGAGAAAAAGAGAAAAAGAGAGAGAGAGAGAGAGAGAGACAAAGAAAAATTGAAGGTAGGCGTCAGAATCCTCAACGTCAGGTTCCTCGTTGCATCCCGTCATTTTGCTATCCGCTCGTTTCGGCAGAATTTGCATTTCAAGCAACGCAAAATTGGGCGGCGCAAAGATAGAGCTAATGCTCGCGGGGCGGTCCGCAGCGCCGTGTAAAGACAGGGTATACCTGACAATTCCGGCTTCATCATCGTCTACGCGCTTTCACATCGACTTTTCATTTTCTTCTGCATCGGGTAAACGAATATAAGACGGACGGGATGGACGGACGCTCGATGGTTCTTTCAAATTTGCCCGAAGCCATTACGAATTACCGAATTACGAGAATTACGTATCGAAAGTATGGTTAAAAATCAATTTGTCCGAGGGATTTGTAAGATAGATCTCTCTCTCTCTCTCTATCGTCGTATATTTACGGTTTTTAACATAGTATTCGCTTTAGTTTTGCGCGGGTGAGTTTGGATTTGGAAATTTGATCCGAAAAAAGAAAGAAAAGAAAAGAAAAGAAAAGAAAAAAGAAACTGAAGGATACAAAAAAAATATAGCGCTACCCTATACGTTTTCGCGCGCTTTTTCTTTTCATGGATAGTAAGGTTATATGTCGAACTGATCAGTAGTATATTATTAGCTTGCCTAGAGGTTAGCTTCGAAGATTACACGTCTGCGATCGAGTTTCGTCTCTCTCTCTATCTCTCTCTCTCTCTCTCTCTCTCTTGCGCGCGCTATCTCTTTCTCTCTCTCTCTCTCTCTCTCTCTCTCTCTGTCTCTCTGTCTCTCTTTCTCTTTCTCTCACTATCGCGAATTAGTAAAAACAGATTCTATCCCAAATTTACATATCTACATATCACATAGATATATTCCACAACGACGAGCACAACTCCGATCGATGACGATGACGTTCGTTCATCCATAAGTTTTAGCATCGTATAGCAATATCCTGTAGGGTACCTTTATCGCTCAACTCAGTGATCGATGCTACTCGTTTGAAAAATCGTTTACTTTTAAGAATAATCGGTAGACGCGGTTTGCAACCTGATAGTCGTATCCGTGGTATGTATGTGTTTGTATATATATATATATATATATATATATATATGTATGTATGTATGTATCTATGTATGTATGTGCGTATGTGTGTATGTGTGTATGTGTATTTGCGCTCGTTCGCGATGTGACCGATCCAGTGTTGCCATTTTAGAAGTTTTCCCGCCTGGAGTTCTCTCTTTTTCGAGAAATCCAAGGGATTTCAGTATTCATCCGATAAACTGGAAATGTTCCTTGAAATAGTAGTTACTATCATGGAAGTAACTTATTTCAATACCATATCAAGCTATTTGATATTTTATACATACAATATATATACATATATATTATATAGAATATATATATATATATATTTTCTTTTCTTTTTTTTTTCCTTTTTTTTTTTTTTCTTTTTTTTTTCTTAATTTTTATTTTCCCTTTAGTCAGGATTTTTACATCTTTTGACTTAGTTACCGACGATATAAACGGTGCAAATTGTATGATATCAAACTAACGCGTCGTTGCCCCTCACTGTTTTCCAAGATGGCGGATGTATGCTCGTTTTCTCTACTACCATTCGGTGCACGGCTCCGCCAATTGGATACGTCCGGTCTCCCGGTCCGAACGAAGGTGTTCGATCGATGTGGAAGTTTTAAACGTGAGCGACGATCCGCGTCGAAATAGATTAGTCTCGGGGAATGAACGATTTATCAAAATATGAAAGAAAAAGGAAAAAAAAAAAAAAGAAAAAAAAAAAAAGGAAAAGAAATAAAAAGAAACGAAAAAAAAAAACTCATACAACATTACGCGATGTCGATTGTTATTATTTCGATTTACGATCACTTTTAGTTCGATCATTGGTATTCGTTGATTAAAGACGACGGCCATTTTAACGGAGCCATATTCATTTAATTCGTAAGTATTTACTTAATGTATCACGACAGGTAACTTGCAAATTTAAGATAATTAATACATGCATATATGTACATACATACATACACACATACATACATACATACATACATACATACATACATATATACATACATATAAACATATATATACATACATACACACACACAAGCATATATATCTTCTAATATTTCTAAAGACTATCAAATCGAATGCGACGAAATCTTAATAAGCCAGTTAAGTTAGATAATAAATGCGACTATTAACAAGATGCGGGAAGCGAGAAAAGTTGGAGATAAAGTATGAAAGGATGTACTGGAGCAAGCAGCTAAGTGGTTACTCGTCTCTATCGCTTTCGTGCGTCCCACACTGTCGCTTGATTTCGATTCACTAACTATACATGTGTGTATGTGTGTATGTATGTATGTATGTATGTATGTATGTCTCTGTCTGTCCTTGTCTCTCCGCCTTCCTCTGTACACGTGTAAAGAACAATAAAGGAGTACACGTGCGAACTTGGAAAGGGAGGGATTAGGTAGGTACAAGGCACGAATGCCTTGTCGTTCGTTGTTGTTCTTGTTATTGGCTCGAACTTCGATCGTTCATTTTTCCTTCACGTTACCAACTTCTATTCGTCTGTCTTCTTTTTACGTAGTTATTTTACTTACTTACTTACTTACTTACTTACTCACTTACTTACTCACTTACTTACTTGCTTACACTTAATATACTTATATATATATATATATATATATATATATATATATTTACTCGCGTATATGTAATACACAAATGAACATATACACACAGACGCAGATATTCTATGGTGAACATTATAGAATCGTCGAATTCCGCGATTCTTTACATCGCTCGCGTGTGCTCGCACTTGGAAAGTTTCTTACTCGTCTAGACATCGGAATTACTCTCTCTCTCTCTCTCTCTCTCTCTCTTTATTTTTCTTTCTATCTCTCTCTCTCTTTCTGTTTTTCTTTCTTTCTTTCTCTTTTTCTCGCGCGCTCACGTTCCGCGTTTCTATTAGGTATATACTATTTGTTTTGCGAATAGACTATGAAAGTGCTTTGGACGCGTACTAACTTCTTATCGCTTAGGTTCGACGTGAAATCATAATGATATCATTACGACGGACCATACATGCTGGCGCTTGTGGCAGGTATAGTAAATATAACCGATAATAAAACGTTCTGACTATCTATATCTCCGTGATACTATAGCTTCCTTAAATAATAAATATCACCGATCTAGTACTATACTTACACGATTTTGTTGTTATCGTTGTCGTCGTCGTTGTTATTGTTGTTGTTGTTGTTGTTGTTTTTCTTACTAAAGTTGGTTGTCCTGAAGAAGCAACGATTTCTCTCGTGCACGATGTACAAATTCGCGTTGGCTTGGAAGAACTTTTATTTTCTTTTTTTCTTTTTCTTTTTTTTTCTTTTTTCTTTTTTTTTTTTTTTTTTTTTTCTTAAAACTCTCTGACGAATTAACCAACTTCACGCCTACTTTACTCCGAGAGATCGTTTTTCGTCCACACGAATGAAACATCACGTAATACTTATTTACCTATGTACTTAAGTACTTACCTAAGTACGTATGTATGTGTATATACGTTCAATCGAAAGTGAGACATCAATTTTTTAAACTACACACATATATATATATATATATATATATACATGTGTTACCGACGATTACAAATGGAGTATTATATTTACTAGCAAACTTTTTCACTCTTTTCCTGCATTTCTCTTTCTTTTTCTCTTGTGTGTTTTTTTTTCTTTTTCTTTTTCTTTTTTTTTTTTCTCTTTTACGTAAGGGTTAAGTAGGTACATAGGTAGATGGGTTAACTTAGATAGGTACTCGATATCGTTTCTCGACTATATAAAAGACTTTATTTTCATATCTCGAACAAGTGTTTGATTTAACGTAAAACGTAACGTAACGTAACGTAACGTAACGTAACGTAACGTAACGTAATGCAATGTATCGTAAAGATTAATTCGATTAGTTTACTTGATCAAGATCTGAAAGGAGAATATATATATATATATATATATATATATATCTATTTAGCGAATAGATATATTATATGTCCGTCGCGCTACGATGTAAACGTTTATAATCTTGAAACTAAATCGCTATTACTACGAAATTCGTAATATCATGTGGTTTCTTTAATATATATACATATATTTATATATATATATATATATATATATATATATGTATATATATGTATGTATGCATCATTTAGATGACCTTCCTTCGAACTCATTACACGATTGTAATAGCACGATTATGTTACATACGTATGTATGTATGTATGTATGCATGCAAAGGTATATGGACGTTTAGTATACACTGCGACATGCTAGTTTTGAACTTTCTTACATTACATATATACATACGTTCGTTCGATCACTTTTCGAATTAACTCATTAGCGCTAATGAGGGAATCTTGAAGTCAATTAAGCACGCAGTGATAATATAAGACCGATAAGAGAGAAACCAATGAATATGCAAGCTAAATCCACTATACTCAAACACCTGCCATATACTTTCGTATATTTATATTTGAAATCGATGTTGCATGCTCAAAAGATTTTCTTTTCGTTAACTTATAATATAAATATGTATCTATAAATTTATCGAGTTTAATTATTCAATCTTATGTGAGTTTGAATATTAAACAGGAGAAATATTCGCAATGTTTTCATAATTTTGTCAAATCTATATCTAAAACGTACAGGTACCTATTATATGTATACACACATATATATATATATATATATATATATATATATATATACATTCTTATAAATGTTTGATTTGACGTAGACTGCGGATGTAGAAAAACACAAATGAAGGATAAAGGAGGAAGAGTAGAACGTAGGCGTAGATTAGTGTAATTTACATATAAATATATATATATATATATATATATATATATATATATATATATATATATAGATATATAGATATAGATGTATATATATATATCTATATATATATATATATATATATGTATATATTCGTGTGTAGATGCGGTGTGCATGCGGTTCCATGATTACATTTACAAATAGTTAAAGCCATTAGCGGACACGCGAAACCTCGGGGGTACTAATTTAATCCAGCTCGGTAATTACGAAAGATTCTAACGACCTTCGCCGTCTCGTTTACGTTTTCACGATTGCTCTGCTCTCGGCGCTCCCGTTCATTGACTATACCCAAAAAATGTCGAAAATTTTTCATACATTTTTCTCATGCCAGCTCAGAAGTGACGTAAAACTACCTTTAATCTTTCTCTTTCTTAGGTACAATTACACCTTTTTTCTCGTCTACTTACTTACTTATTTACTTACATATATCATGCAGACATACATACTTACTTACGTACATATATACATACATACATACGTTTTCTTTGTTGTATTATTCTTTCTTTACCTTTCTTTCTTTTTCTTTTTCTTTTTCTTTTTTTTTCTTCTCTCCTTCTCTCCCTATCTTTCTGACTTCGTCTCTTTCGATCTCGCATGTATCCAAGATCGCGAAAAGGGGGGCAAAATATTTCGCATGGCGGAGTCGTAGATATGGAAATTCAACCTCGTCGTCTCGGTAAAAGAGGATTTATTTCCGAGCTAGGGCATATTAATACTCAAGCCGTATTTCACGCGTCGCTGTTTTACGCGCCTGTGTTTATACCAGTCTCTCTGTGTGCGCATGTATGTTATTATATATAGGTATACATATATAGTGTTATACATTTTACGTATATGGATGTATAGGTGTGTAGGTATATATCTGTATGTGCGCGTGCGTGTATATATATGTGTGTGCGTGTATGTGTGTGTGCTTTCGCCCGGAAAAACGACACAAATTTATGATGTTGGCTTTTTATATTTGATTATCCTTCCGTTCACTCCTTTCGCCTATGCCATTTTTTTTTTCCTTTTTTCTATCCTTTTTTCTTCCTTTCTCTCTTTCCTTCGATCATTTTGTCATTCTGTAAAAAAAATTTTTCGATAAAAGTTAACACCCACGGATTATTTTCACGTGACTGCAAATTCAGGCCGCTTGAATCACGTATGGCCCGCATAATATTGAAATTAAATTATACGCGTTTACATGATAATTATGTATCAACTAATGATATTATGAAGTATTTCATGTTTTATATCATATGAAATAATTACAACGATTTAAATGAAAAGTCGAATATGGGCCCGTCATCCATTGATCCTCCCGTATCATTTGTTGTATTAAACGTGTTTAAATAAGATTACGATAATTTATTGTCTACAATTTAATACATTTAAGGACGATCCTTTTTTATAGACGTTTTGTCATTTGGAAAAATATAAAATGAATGAAAATTTGATGAAGTTTCAAATAAATAAATAAATACAAAATAAATATAATATAATAATGATTAGGAAATTTGTGATTTAATTCAACGTTGTGATTTAATACAACGTAAATTAACGATGTAATAATTTAAAATAGATTTAAATAATTAAAATAGGAAGAATGAAACAAATATAATAATAATATATGGATCGATTATTAAAACTTATGATTTTAACGAATACTTACTGCAGTTTCTAACAATCGAATTATATTCGATGATATTTAATGCTATAGGAACTATTATGTGAAAATTTGTTAGTTTAAATACTTAAACAATTGAAATATTAAATGTGGATGGAAAATATTACAGTAAAGAAAATCATGCAATCGTTTTATATATACATAATACATATATCTGTATAGAAGGTTTATGGAACGATACTTAGACGCCATGTTTTAAAGATAAAAGTTAACAACAAGAAGTAAATGCATATAAAATTAATAATTATATGCAAATTTTAAAATTGTTTATAAATATTATATATATATGAATAAAAAGAAAAAGAAAAAAAAAATTAACCCTCCCCGTCGGGGAATCGAACCCCGGTCTCCCGCGTGACAGGCGGGGATACTAACCACTATACTAACGAGGATTTTCATATAAGAGTTGTTTTATATATCATTGATAAGCACCTCGCTATATAATTTTCTCATTACAATGTAAAATTTCTTATAATATTTCATCGCCAAAGTATAAGAACCTAAACGATACTCGAAATATACAAATCACTATATTTGCAATGATATTTACATCCGTTAAAAATTTACTATCCGATTTTTACGAGCACTCTCTATCTCTCTTATATTCATAATTAATTATATATAATGTCGTCTTATGTTATATTTTACGTTAAGTCTTTTACAACTCTATTAATATGTTTTCATGTTCCAATATTTTTTTATATTTCAAACAGACTTCACTTATTATTAGTATATATTATAACGATGGAAGAAGGATTATATATATATATATATATATATATATATATATATATATATATATATATTTTTTTATTAATAACACAATTATAATGATGTCACATTTATTTTCTCTTATTTACTTACAAAAATGTTTGAACGTAAAAAGGAATGAACAAAGAAAAAAAAAAAAAAAGAAAAATAAAAAATAAAAAAATTCGAACATAACGAGAATGGGGAAAAAAAAAAAAGAAAGAGAAACATAAGAAATAAAGAAATGAAAAATTAGAATGTAAAAATTGAAAGGAGAAAAAAACAAAGAACTTGAAAAGCATACAGGCAAAAGTATACAAGCATACAAATATATTGGTATGCATATGTGTGTGTGTGTGTGACTTAAAAGTTATACGTAACATTATAGAAAGTTAATTATTTTCATATTAAAAAAAAAAAAAAAAAAAAAAAAAAAAGTAGAAAAAAAAAGGAATAAGGATTATTGCATGCAAATGATTTATCGCTTATACACCACCTATTACTAAGTTGAAAAAGGAAAGAGCTCGCCTTTTTGATTATCGGATTACCTGTGATTGCTTTTAATGGTGACATTTATCGAAGTCAGAATATTCCTTTTTTCCTAAAGAACCGGATTGTTAGAAAGAGAGAAACAGCAAGAGAGAGAGAGAGAGAGAGAGAGAGAGAGAAAGAGAGAAAGAGAGAGAGATGGAATGAGAGAAACGGGGGGATGGTTATAACATGGAGCGTCAAGCTAAGGGTGTGCCATGTGATAGCTGACTTATTTTCATTAATCACGTTCGTAGGAACTTACGTGACACCTCTCTTCAGCACGTGACACGAAAGAAGTGACTACCACGAAAAACGTGGCCACTGCCACATCCGTGCACCCTCCACCCCCAACCACCGCCGCCGCCTCCATCGCCACCGTCGCCGCTGCCTCCGCCGCGGCCATGTCGGTCTATAGACATTCGCATAAAGCACACAGAAAACCATCCGCATTCTCTCCGGGGGAATGAGAAGTCGAGAAAAAGGAGTAGTACAAATTACTCACCGTTCTGTTGCCGCGCCCGTTTGATAAATCTACTCAAAATAATGACAAGCTAGATCGCCCGACGTGCTTTTAGAAACTACGTTGGGCTTGATATTATAGGAGATTTTTTTTTTTTTTTTTTTTTTTCTTAATTTTTCATCAATTATTTCATTAGTTTTATTTATTTTCAATTTATTTATTTTCTTTTATTTTGTATTTTTTTTTTTTTATTATTTTTTCTCTTTTTTCTTTTTTTCTTTTCTTTTTCTTTTCTTTTTTTTTTTTCCCCCCCCCCATCAATCGATGATCTAACAGGCAAAGGAAAAGTAAAGGTGTGCGATCTTCTCAATTTTTTTTTTTTTTTCTTTTTCTTTTCGAACGAGGGGAGGAGTGTATTAAGGGAGATTTTTTTCCCCCTATTTCTTTATTTCTTTCTTTATTTATTTTTTATCGATCGATCCAAAAAGGAAACAAATAGGAGAAAGTATAATATCTTACTATTTTTTTTTCTTTTTTTTTTCTTTTTTTTTTTTTTTTTGAGTAAATCATTAACAAATATTTTCTACATCTGAATCTTTTTTAACACTGGTTCTTTTTTTGCTTTTTTTTTGATTACGATTCACAATTACACATTGTTTTCTTAACACGTAACTTACTTTTACTTATTTTTACTTACTTTTACGCTTTTTTACGTTTTTTTTTTCATTTTCCATAACACATTAATTTTTCTTTCATGCATTCGTCAAAGAAAATATTATTAATGAATGCATTTCTATATTTTGTTAATTTCTTCACACAAGTTTTATACTTTTTATAAATCAACCCTTAGAGTATTCTTTATTTTTTTTTTTTTTTTTATAAATATTTGTTGCATCCATCTTGTAAAAAAAGGACCTAGATATATCTAAATAAGTACTTGAATCGTAATCACGTTTTTTTTTTTTTACTTAATTGTTTAAAACTTTATCCGTCGAGTATGGGGATTTAAAGACAAATAAGTACGTTCAATTACTCAAATTAATACACTCTATCTCTCCTCTTTTACGTTAATAGCTAATAATTTTTTAGGAACATTTTCTTTTTTCTTTTCATTCTTTTCACTTCTTTTTCTAGTGATTATACAAAAAAAAAAAAAAAAAAAAAAAAAAGAAAAAAAAAAGGAAAAAAAAGAAAAGAAAGACGAACACGTTAAATGAGAAAACATCATAATATAATGACGAGATATCGCACATTAAGTAATCGTATATTCAGTGAGATTCCTCTTAATACACCATGATGTGAACTATAAGACGCGTTTTATGTGAAAATTAGAGACACGCAGGTGTGGCACTTGGCGTATGTAGACAGGCGCACCGTTTCATTAATTGGCTTGTGGTCCCTTCGTTAAAGACCGATAAATATCTGTACGATTAATAAAAAGTACCGGGGCCTTTTTATATACATACGTTGTTGCGTATAGTTTTTGAACGGTTAAAGGATCACGTTAAAATGAGAGGAAAGGGAGACGAAACGATGACAAAAAAGAGATAGATCCCATCATCTACCGGAAGTTGGGATAGATGGTCACGATTCGCGAAGTTTGTTCTTTGAGTATGCCTTCGGAGCGTTAACTTCTGGGGTTGTTAAGGGGGGCAAAGAAAAAAAAAAAACACATAAAAGACATTTAAAAAAAAGAAAAAAGAAAGAAAAAAAGAAAAAAAAGAAAAAGAAAGAAAAAAAAGAAGAAGAAAAAAATAATACGAAGAAGTAGAAACGAGTGTGTTCTTTAGATGATATCCTTCGTACAGGACGTAAGTGAATAAACAGATATATTAACGAAAGAAAATATTTGCTATAATAATAACAATAATCGATTGAGATCGTAAATGCAAATCTAAGATGACCGCTGATATTTAATATCTTTTTGACGTAATATATAAAAAGAAAAAAAAAATTACTCCTCCAAATTGTTTTATGATATCCATTATGAATGTTGACAGAAATAATTAATGTTTCGCGTTTGAGAAAAGATAGGAGTGAGAGAGGAGGAGGAGGAAAGAAAGGAAGAGAAAAAAGGAAAATAAAAAAATATAATAAAATAAAATAAAATAAAATAAAAGAAGAAAAAAAAATAAGCGAAACTTCCCTCGAATAATTCTATTCAAGATTAACAAAGGAATAATAATTGATAGCAATTCCCCCTCTCCCCTCCTCTTCCCTGCTAAGAATTATAATATTTCAATCTTGTTATCAACGAGCATGAATCGCAGAGCTCTTTCTCTCTCTCTCTCTCTCTTTCTCTCTCTCTTTTTTTGGCTGACGATAAGGATCCCGTCGTTTCAATCGGCACGGTGTTGTTCGTATACGAACTAAGTGAGTTACTAAGTAAAATAACTGAGTGAGTGAGTGAGTGAGTGAGTGAGTGAGTGAGTAAAACGGACCCTCTTAAAGCGCGTTCTGTTGATGATAATAGACCTAAGGAATCGTCGTAAATCTAGTGGCGCTCGTAAATCATTTGATTTAAAGTAGCTATTATAATAAAATAAAATAAAATAAGAAAAAGAAAAAAAAAGAAGAAGAAGAAACAAAAAAAAAAAAAAAAAGACAAAAGAAAAAAAGGAAGAAAGAAAGAAAGAGAAAAGAAAACAAAAAGAATAAGAATAAGAAGAAGAAGAAGAAGAAGAAGAAACGATTGATAATGCGGCAGATCGTAAAGCGAGGCGTTATTGCTCATAAAAATACTCGACTTCCTCCGGCACGTAATATAATCAGTGAATGAAACGGCGGCATCGTTGCTTTGTGGAAATCCAAGACGGTTAAGAGGATCATAAGGGTCGAGAATGAGCACCTACGGTCTCGTATATCTATACGTACGCATCATCAAAATATGCAAAAGACAATAAAGGAAGAGAGAGAGAGAGAGAGAGAGAGAGAGAGAGAGAGAGAGAGAGAGAGAGAGTGAAATTGTCAGAGACAAGGCTGCATGATTTTCTTAAAAAAAAAAAAAGAAGATATAGAGATAAAGGGAGAGAGAGAAACAAGAATAAAGGGGAGGAAAGAGGAAGGAAAGATCTATTATACCGTTAATTACTTTAATTAAGGATGTATAATTATCGGTAAGTCGTAGAGCGCTAATAGCACAAACCTTCTATATATGTGCCTGCAAATTGGCAAATATAATGGTACTTAACTACTAGAACTGCTAGAAGTTCAGGTTCCTCTACTTTCTCTCTCTCTCTCTCTCTCTCTCTCTCTCTCTCTCTCTCTCTCTCTCTCTCTCATTCTCTATCTTTACGTTTTTACCTATTTTTTTTGCACGTCATATAACTCGAACGCTCGTGCAAGTTTTACTTGTACCTTTCAGACAGTTATGTGTGTAAAAAAAAAAAAAAAAAAAAAAAAAAAAAGATAAAGAAAAAAAGAAAGAAAAAATGAAATCGGAAAAGCAAAGAAAAGGAACAAACCGGAAAGTAAAAAAGGAAAAAAAAAAGATGAAAAAAAAAAAAAAGAAAAAAGAAATTAAAATAGGAAAAAAGTAAAAAAAAAAAAAAAAAAAAAAAAGAAAAAAAAAAGAGAAAACGAAGTGTTCAGAGCGCAAAAGTCGTGTTCTATAACGCAAGAAGTCGTTCTTTGTAAATAGTCATACGATGCTTATTAAAGCAAATTAAAATGTGCCGTCGGTTGATAAAGCATTTTAAATGCGATCATTAATTTTGCCTTCCCATTAAAGCTATTAGAATTAGCATTTTATAAATATTCAAGATTTTCCTTTACGATGATGGTGTTAATCCAAGATGGCCACGTTCACTTTATGCGCCCACGTTCTTCTATATGCTCCCTATGTTGTAAAAGAAAAGAAAGAAAAGTTGTTTTCGTTCGTATGACAGTTATTAATCGTTTTACTCATACTCGATGTATATGTATACATAGGTACATAGCAAAACAAAGGATATTGTTGGTCCTTCGAACTTTTTCTTTTTTTTTTCTTTTTTTTTTTTTTTTTTTTTTTTTTTTACTTGCTTCGAACAATCTCCTATTATATATGAGTTAATACACAGTCCTTTCCCCTCTGCTCCTCTCCCCCCTCTATTCTCTCCCCCCCCCTCCTCCCTCACTATCCCATCACCTCTCCCGTTAACTCAACGCTAAGAGGATAAGAAATCAATTTTTGAAATCGCTCCTTAATTGATCAAGCGATAAATAATAAAAAAGAAGAAGAAGAAAAAAAAGAAAAATAAAGGGG
Organism: Vespa velutina; assembly: GCF_912470025.1. Classification (NCBI taxonomy): domain Eukaryota; kingdom Metazoa; phylum Arthropoda; class Insecta; order Hymenoptera; family Vespidae; genus Vespa; species Vespa velutina. Next base: position 4,721,124 of record NC_062196.1, read on the forward strand.
AAAAAGAGAGACAGAGAGAGAGAGAGAGAGAGAGAGAGTATGAGAGCTATGTCAGGTGATAAAAGAGAGGTCAAAATTAAACAGTTACGATCGACAAAGTGGCTCTCGTTCAAAATAGAATTTATCCTTTGCTCCCTTTTTGACCGCCCTCTACTCTTCAATCTTCTTTCTAATAATTGTTTTTCCCCGTTTCCTTTTTCTTCTCCCCTTTATTTCTTTTTTCCTTCTTCTTGGCCCCCTCCCCCCAACGCCCGCCCTCCCCATTCGCGTCCAGAGAATCGAACGTTATCGAACGAACGTCAATTTTTCTTTTAATCATTCAGTCATTTCAATTCATTCAATTTCGATTATATAAATCTCAGTCTCTCTCTCTCTCTCTCTCTCTCTCTCTCTCTCTCTCTTTCTCTCTCTTTCTGACCGTAGGAAGAAGACGAGAGCGATAAGCGGGGGGGGGGCGGGGATAGGGTCGTCTATCTAATTTTCAATAAGACTTTTATAAGGGAAAAAAAAAAAAAGAAAGTAAAAGAAAAAAAGAAGAAAGAAGTTTGAGAACTCGTAGAATATATACGTGAAATCGTCTTGTATAAAGTTAAGAAGACCATAACTGTTTAGAATAGTTAAGCACATCTCGAAGATGGGCGAGTATGGGCAATGCAATCTTCGGATCAATAATACCGCCCAGCCTCGAACCACTTTCTGTTTTTAATTATACAGTAGGTTAGTCGAGGTCAACTCCATTAAGTCCGTAATGCCGTAAAATCTTATGTTACCACGATCTTTATTTCTATTTCTTTCTACTCAGCTTCTATTACATTCGTTTACTCAAAACTTTCGTTCATTCGTTCCTTACATGTGTATATATATATATATATAATAAATATGTATACAGTTCAATCTAAAAACGATCTTTTAATATCGCTGTATAGAGACATATAGAGCTATTGTAAAAATTGCAAGAGAAACGGGACGATGATCACATAGGTAAAGAGTTGAAAAGCTACTAAAGGTAACGCCGTTATCTTCTTTATTTGGTGTAAATTGTGAGAAAGAAATAAAGAAAAATGAAATAAAGAAAGAAATAAAGAAAGGAAGAAAGAAGGATAGAAAGCGAGAAATATGAAATTTTCTCTTCATAGTATAGAAGAAAACGTGTATTTGTAGCAATTCTATTGGGTGCGATTAACTCGTTGACGGTGAACGATCGTGCAATTGGGTGTTCATCCTTCGAGTGCTTCGGCCCACGAGGTACGAAAGAATAAGAGATAATAATCGTCGAACGAGGGCGGTTGTTATTTTTACGAGATTTCAAACGGGTCCAGAGTTTAAGTTAGGTAGGTACATAATACGTAGAAACCGCCCGTCGTCTTCTCTTACTACTCTCGTTTAGCCGTTTGCAAGTCCACTTACGGTGCCGGTTTTTCAGCATCGTGTTTGCCTTTCCATCTTCGACAAATCGTATCGAAACGGCCTCGGTTCTTCTCGGTTCTCGTTACGACCGGACGAACCAACTACGTCCGCCCCATCATGCCCGCTCCCATGCCTTCGTGGAAACTACGAAGATCGTAATTGCTCTTTATCCCCGTGTAATTGTGTATACTACTTCTTTTGGGGTAGCGCGCCAAACGAAACTGTTCGAAAAGCGTCGGACACACGCCCGTTACATTTTTTTTCCCCCTCCCCTTCTTCCTTGTTCTTCTTCTTCTTTTCTTCTTCATCATCTCCTTTTACTGCGATCACGAATCTCTCTCCCTCCCTTTCCCTCTTTCTCTCTTTCTCTCTTTCTCTCTCTTACACACACACACATACACATACAGTCTTAATCTCTCTTTCGGTCACTATACCTTTTATACCTTCCTCTTTCTTCCATTACTTCCTTTTTTTTTTTTTACCCCCCGTTGTATCGTTCGTGTCTCGATTCGAATGGCAAATAATATCGATTATTCACGCTTAATAACAGATCGTGGAAATGAAATTGACTTAAATTTCAAATCGCGTCCGTGTACATACGACGCGAGGTGGAGCTATTAAAAAGGGAAGAAAGTGAGAAAGGGAAAAAAATAAATGAGATAAAAGAGAGAGAGAGAGAGAGAGAGAGAGAGAGAGAGAGAGAGAGAGAGAGAGAGAAGAGAAGTGACTGAGAAAGAAGCCGTGAAATTCGAAGGTAGAGTAGAAACGATCTTTGGACTTGGAGAACAACGAGTGTCTTCGAAAGATGTAAGAAAGCGAAGAAGAAGAAGAAGAAGAAGAAGAAGAAGGAAAAGAAGAAGGAAAAAGAAAAAGATACTCGAGTATCCTCCGGTTTCTCAGAGTATCGGAGGCAACGAGGCTAGCACCCAGATAATATGCTAATTCCTTGACAGGTAAGTAAAGCACGTAGAAAGAGAGAAAGAGAGAAAAAGATGAAAGAAAGAAAGAAAGAGAGAGAGAGAGAGAGAGAAAGAGAAAGAGAGAGAGAGAGAGAGAGAGAGAGAGAGAGAGAAAGCAAGAAAAGAGCAAGAGAAGAGAATCGACGTAGGGTAACCTCACAATTTTGTCGAATCGGTAATGGTTATGGCCGTTAATGGCCATGCATTTCGAACTGGCCGGAGATCGTTTTACAAGACTGCTTCTATCCCGGCAAGAAGAAGAAGAAGAAGAAGAAGAAGAAGAAGAAGAAGAAGAGGAAGAAGAAGAAGAAGAAGAAGAAGAGCTTCCACACTCGGATTCTGCGTCTTCTTGATTCTGATCACCTCTCCTCATCCCTCCCACTTTAACTCCCTCCCCTTAATCTCATCCTCGTTGGCATGTTCCGAACTTTATAGTGATTGAAACCGGACTTTCCTAAGACTTTTACATAGTCGAGAAAGTCGCGAAAGAAGAATTTAATATGATTGTATACAACACCCTCGTAATCGAATGAAATGCACATAAGTAAGGTACATACGTATATATATATATATATACATATATATATATATATATATATGTGTGTGTATGTAACTTGGGTATTACCTTCCCTTAAATCTTCTACGATCGTATCTATAATACATATGTTACGTATGTATTAGAAACGCATACAGATGTATAAACATAATTAGATATAGATGAGATCGAGAGAAAAGATCTTTGAAGATAAGTAACCCGCGAATTGGATTATTATATCATCGAAAGAATCGTGGGTCACCGGTTGCGGGAGAAAGAGAAAGAGAAAGAGGGAGAGAGAGAGAGAAAGAGAAGGAAAAGAGAGAGAGAGAGAGAGAGAGAGAGAGAGAGAGAGAGAGAGAGAGAGAGAGAGAGAGGTCAAATGAAGCGTAATATCGATTCGAGTATAATGAAACACCCGTTGAACCCGTGCCGGGGCGAGTACGATGCGATATCTAATTATCTTTTGCAGACCGGCCCGATAATATTTATGGGATCGAGAAGGAAAGATCGGATCGAGTTATTCGCGAGAGTTTTAACATCTGCCTTTTCGATCTGTCCACTTTCAGATCCTCTCTCTCTCTCTCTCTCTCTCTCTCTCTCTCTCTATCTATCTCGCTCATTCTCGTGCGTCTTCGATATTGTTCTTATCTTACGATAAGATCAATTTGATCAAATTTATTCGAAGACGTTCAACGAGGACGAATTATCCGTCAATTTTCTTTCGTTTTTCGAAGATCGGCAAGGTGCACTGTTATCGATCTCGATCGTTCCTTCGTCTTTCAATTGGTTATGGTGTAGAACGACAAAAGGAGTTCTGATCTTTTTATCTATCTATCTATCTATCTATCTATCTATCTATCTATCTATCCATCTATCTATCTATCTATCTATCTATCTCTCTTTCTGTTTACTCGCGTTAAAGTTCGATTTCATTCATCGGAAGGTCGGTGAGGAAGAGAAAAGAGAAGAAAAGAGAAGGAAAGAGGAGAATGAGGAGGATGAGGAGGAGGAGGAAGAAGAGGACGATGTGACGTGTGGTGCTACTCTCGGCCCGCGCCGAGTTAAGTCAGGTTTTAACGGTCGCGTGCTCACGTCATCGTGCGTGCTTCTTTGCCCGGCCCGAGAATGGACCACACGAAGCTAAGCACACGGGACCCCGATCGTCACGAAGAAAAAGAGACGAGTTGTTGTTACGTTTCGTTGTTTCCTGTATTCTTCTCTCTTTCTCTCTCTCTCTATCTCTCTCTTTCTCTTTTTCTATCTGTCAATCTTCTTTCGGAGTAATGAATTTTCAAAGGATTAATTACGTCGACGATGATCCCTAACTATGAAATGAAAGTATTGATAATATTTAATCGTAATGATCTAATCGAATAACTAAGAAATATATTGATTTTTAAATTATTTAAAATACATCAAAGATGTTAAATTGTATACAAGATTCTGTATATACACATACACACACATATACACAGATTCGAATCGATCTATTGATATTAATAAGTTTATACGATAAGATAATTAATTTGCAAAATAATATTATTCTTAATGTATCCAAAATATGGGAAAATAATCGAGAATGTATACGTTTGTATTTATTTTGAATAATTATTTTTAAACTTTTAAAAATGCTTTTTAAATGTCGAATGATAATTATACAGAATACATACAAAATAATACATTTTTACTCTTGAACATTTAAGATATAATTTATGAGAAATTCTGAAATGAATTTATATGATCGAATTAATTTTAATAATAATTTATACGCTTTATTTTTTATTTTTTTTGTTTGCTGCAATTAAATTGTATTAAATAAAATAAAATACAATATTTATTCTCAAGTATTGTAGATACGTAAGAAAGTCAAGAATTTAATCGAACAGCGCTATGTATAAGCTCGTTAATTAATTTAGTTTTAACGATAATCTATATTAATTTATTCATTTAATGAATTAAAGTTCGAATGATAAGTGAATTTAATCGCAAAAGTAATAAAATTTTACATCTTAAATATTTGTATACGTTTAATGTAAACGAAGAGAAAATCGAGAATTAAATTGAACGGTACGGTGTCTAAGGACGAATTGATTTTAATAATAATCTTTTTAGTTTTGACAATTTTTATAGGTAAGATAAATAGTATAGTATATAATTAATAACAATAAAAGAAAACGTTCATTGACTGTGTTATTGATTTAAACGTAAACAAAATATTAAGATCGATTACAGATCCAATAATGAACTTGATCGACCTAACGACGTAAACATATATACATTTGGAACGTATGTTCGTACAGTATAGCTTTGGGATTCCGACGGAGAAGGATCTGATTATTAATACGTATGTAATATTTTCTTATTTTAATACGCAATTAGTAATAAGTATCGTATATAATATAATCTTACGAAATATGAAGACGTACAATAAATTTGCGAATATTTAAAAGATAAAAATATGAATATTAAATCGTCTTATTATATTATTTTCGTCTTATTCGCAATCATCATTAGATATTAGTTAGATCGTATATAATATAATATTATAAAATTTGACTGAATTAATTTGTGTCAAATTTTTCACGGGGATTCAAACGAAACGTAAAAAAGTTGATCGTAAAAATATGTCGAACGAATTGAAATAGATTTAAAAGGAATAGTAACGATAAGTTTGCGAATTTTAAATAAATACAAATGCGAATATTAAATCATCGTATTATATATTTTTTTTTTGTACATCTTAGTTGCGAACCATTAGACATAGTTATATCGTATATAATATATGATTTTACAAAATTTAGATATATTATTTTAGACAGATTTTTTTTTTTTAATTAGATTCTAGAACAAAACGAAAATTGTACGTATCGTTGTTATCGTAAAAATACATCGAACGATTAAGATAAATTTAAAAAAAACGTACGATAATTATTTGCGATTATTAAAAAACAAGGATACGAATATTAGATTATTGTATTATCAGTAGATATAATTATATCCCGTATTAATATAAATTTATTACGTTTAAATTTTTTTCGACGAATTTTTCACCTGTCATATTAGATTATAACGAAACGAAAATGGAGCTTCGTTTGTTGTCATCGCGACAATGTTATTATAAAAAGAAAAGAAAAAAAAAAAAAAAAGAAAAAAAAGAACAAAAAAGAAAAATAAATAAATAAATAGAAATTGTTGGAAACGATAAAGCAGAAGAAGACTTTAAGAGTTCCTTACTCTTTCTCGTATATAACCTTCGCTCGTTACAAACCACCGTAGCCAATTATGAACGTCTCAAAAGGAAGGCGAATGGTCAATGATACCGTTCGAGCTATCAACGAACGCGTCTGATGATCGAAGAATCAAGCGATGCACCTGCCTGTCAAGAGCAACTGTCGGCAAATGTTCTCTTTCTCTCTCTCTTTCTCTCTCGTACATACACTCTTTCTATCTATCTCTCTATCCCTCTCTCTCGCTTTTTTCTCTCTCTTCGTCTCTCCTGTTGGTTCGAATGTTTTACTTGAAGGTTTGGCAGCTTGATTTTTGGTAGATCTTGTCGCGAATATCTTCAAAGGTGCAACGAAATTTTGTATACCCTTGCATGGGACTTTTACTTTGATTCTTCTTTCTGGTTGTTTTTTTTTCTTTCTTTTTTTTTTTTCTTTTATATATCTCAATGCACATGTATATATATATATATATATCTTAAGATCTTCGATCTTCGATCGAATTCTCGAAAAGTTTTTTTTTTCCTTACGTGTAAGATGAGATAGGAGATTAAATGTAATTATTACGATTGATAATAGAAATTATCGTCCGATCAATACGAATTTACGAAAAGGAAGAGAACAAGTATTGTTGAAAAGTAATTTATCATGAATTATTTAATTTCTTGAATTTATCCTTGTGTTTGTATTTAATACGAACGTTTTCACACGTACGAGATAGATGAAGACAGAAAGGTGTACGATAATTCGATAGAGGGGATTCGAGCATCGAAGTTCAAAGGTTACTCAAAGGCGAACGTTACAATGATCGTTTTGTTTGTAAAAGTAGGAAAAAAAAAAGAGAAAAAAAAAACGAAAAAAAAACAAAAAAAAAAAAGAAACTTTCAAGTAACAAAATAGGTTTCGTTCGACTTACGACACTTTATACATTTTACTTGTCCCTTTTTAAAGATCGGATAAAAATTCTTTTCAATTATTTTTATTCGATGATTATCGTCATAATATATTAATTGATCATTAACATTGCCAATTAAAGAATAATTTCAAACGAATTTAACCAATGCACTTTTTTATTCGAATATAAACACTACCACTTTCTCATAAGTTAATCCGAGCTCGAAAAACGAGCGGATTGCGGCTTGCCGAGGGCAAAACCCACCCTAGAGTGCACTAATTAGATCACACACTTCGAGTAACATCAGGGGTGTCCAAGATTGTGCAAATATCAGCGAAAACCAGACGAAAAACGAACGACACGTTGTTTCGAACGAAAAATACGGTATTCACCGAGGTTCTCCAGGTTAGAATTTTTTTCTCTTTCTACTTTTTCCTTTTTTTTTTTTTTATTTAACCGTGCGACCACTCAAATATAAATTATCTTCGAAAAACTTTTGTTCCACGTTACTTGCCTACGCATTTTTGTTCTGTACTTTTTTCTTTTCTTTTTTTTTCCTATCTCTTTCTCTATCCAACGACATCGTACTCGTTGTCTCAAACGTTAAAATTCTTACAACTCGTATTTACAAACTACATGCGAGATATGCGATAGTATCTAAGTGTCATCTAATTAATTTGACAAATAAAAATGTCCCATTTCGTGAAATATATCAGAAGGATAGGGCGTGGTTTACTCACCCCTGCGCAGCAGGGATAGGCTGATCGGGGGTGGCAAACGAGATTACTCTGATCCCGAATCCAACAAACTCAGACTGATGCCTGTTAACCGCGGCTCTACTACTTGTACGCCACGAATAATCCAATAGTTCACTAGCATCGATGCAGACTCTTTTCGGCTTATACCCCGATATATCTTTATTTAGCTTATGCCGGACGTTAGATACCGATACGGATACGTTGATTCTTTGGTTCGAGTCTTCCAACCTCTCTCTCTTTCTCTCTCTTTCACTCTCTCTCTCTCTCTCTCTCTCTCTCTCTCTCTATCTATCTATCTCTATATCTCTATCTCTGTCTCTCTTTATGGTTGATTATCTAATACACCTGACTT
>NC_062196.1:4734256-4736756 GCF_912470025.1 Vespa velutina
CGTGGCTGATGCCGAACGAGAAACGAAACATCGTTCCGGATATATCCTTTTTCTTCTTTTCTTTTCTTTTCTTCTTCTTCTTCCTCTTCTTCTTCTTCTTCTTCTTCTTCTTCTTCTTCATTTACTTCTTCTTTTTCTTATTTTTATTTCTTTCTTTCTTTCTTTCTATTCCTTGTTCTCTTTCTGTCTCTTGTCCGTCTGTTATGTCTTCCTGCCTCTTCTCTCACTCTCATCGTTTTCTTGTCTCTCTCTCTCTCTCTCTCTCTCTCTCTCTCTCTCTCTCTCTCTCTCATAGGGCACACACACTCACTCATATTTGATGGATATTAAAAAAAGAAAAAAAAAAATTTAATGAAAATATACGGATTGACGCTAAAAACTCAACGATCACGTTATAAGTGGGATGAAAAGATCATTGAAAGTTTTCTCTTTCTATGGAATTATTATTTTCTTTATTTTTTCTTTCTTCCCTTTTCTTTTCTCTTTCTCTTACTTGCTTTATACTAACAAAATTATTTATCATTTGTATCATTTGCGAGATCGAGTCGTGAGACTTGAATTTATATATGCTCGTTCTATGTCCATTCATTCATACATGCATGCATACATACATACATACATACATACATAAGTACGTATGTATTATTTAATTTTTTGTTCCTTTTTCTTTTTTTTCTTTTTTTCTTTTTTTTTTTTTTTTTTTTTTTTAATTTTATGGATTTCTTCGGTTTCCGTCGAGATAGACGATTACGTTCATCTTCCTTCCTACATACATACATGCATACATACGTGCATACATACATATATCGTGTACTTATGTATACGTGTATGTAACCTATGTGTACGTGGAGATCTGGCGCCTACCTGCACCTGTTGGCATCTAACTTGGAAGCTTGATTAACGATCCTAAATCATATATGCTCTCGTGATTACTAACTCGCTTCTATTTCTTTTCTCGTTATAAACCTTTACAAAACGAGGTTCACGTAAATGTGAAAAACCAGAAGCCCTAAAGAAGAAAGTTTTGGTTTATCCTTTTTTTCTCTTCCGCTTTTATAGGGATATAAAAAGAAAAGGACAAAACAATCCACATTAGGCGATATATCATTTTCGTTTGTTCGTATCGTGTTTAGTTAGAGATACCGTGAAAAAGAGAAAAGCAAACATATAAAGGAAGAAGTAAAAGAAGATGAACAAAAAAAAAAAAAAAAAAAAAAAAAAAAAAGAAAAAAAAATGCATTAGTTTTACGCAAGACGTAAAATTAGTCGGTAAAAATACGTGACTACTTGTAATTTTCATCCAATATAGATATCAGAAGAAGGAGGATGTAAGAACGCTAGAAGAAAAAACAAAACACGAAAAAAAAAAAAAGAAAAAAGAAAGGAAGAAGATACGAGATTGCGCTATACCCTTATGGTTGATTTTTACGCTGTTTACCGTATTCATCATCCTTTTTTGTTTTTTTCCTTTTCTTTTTTATATATATATATATATTTATATATATTTCGTTCGCCCACGATGGATAAATTAAATGCGTACTCGGCTATGGTCAAGCACACGTGTCGGTAAAACTTACCTTATTGTTACTATCAAAAGAAATAAATGGAAGTGTAGCTAGCGAAACGAGTATGGTATTAGAATGGAAAGAGGGAGGAGAGGTGAGGTGTGGGGAGGGGAGGGGTGAGGAGAAGAGGGGTAGGGGGGGAGGTTGTGGTAGTGAGGAAGAAAGGGAGAAAAAAAGTCGCGGCGCCATATAAAATCGGAGAACGTTGGCTATACTAAGCGTCGTGGAGAGGCAAGATTTTGATCTAAATGTCGGGAAAGTACCTATTATTTAGATATACATATCTGCGCGTAATATTTATACATAGATACGTATATACAGATATGTAGATTCTATTTCTTTATGTAAGAAATATGATATACCTATAATAGAAATTAGAAGTTTCTATATTGTTTATAGTCTATGTCGTCATTTTCTTTCGTAATTTTTTCATAAATCGTAAGTAGAGTTTGCGTAGTGTTGTAAAGAAAAAAAAAAAAAAAAAAAAAAAAAAAAGAAAAAGAGAAAAGAAAAGAAAGGAGCAAAAAAAAAAAAAGAACAGAAAGAAAAGAAAAAGAAAAAAACAGAAATTTGTCGATTTCATTATTGCGATCACGTTAGTTTTCAAAAAAAAATTAATATTATAATCTTGTACGAATATGCATTATATTCGATCGAATTACTACAAACGCATTGTTTCACAATGTTCGATTCGTATTTGATTACGTCGTTAAGTTTAATATTAAATAAATAAAAAAAATGAATAATTATGCAAATATTTTTCAATAATAATCTATTAATAATGAAAAATATTTCTAATGTTTGTTTGTTTTTCCTTTTCTTTTTTCTTTTTTTTTTTGTGTCTGTGTTTTTCTTTTTTTTTTTTTTTTTTTTTTTCCTAAATCATCGTAAATGAACTCGTTATTCGAGACACGTGTTAAATAATTCTCGGTTAA
>NC_062196.1:4739256-4741756 GCF_912470025.1 Vespa velutina
TACCTCTGTCGATAGATAAATCGCGTTACGCGTTGTTATTCTTCCTTCTCGCGAAAGAAAAGACTTTTCTATACTTCGAACATCTAGCTACCTTTCCTCTTACGTTCATTATCCTTTTTTAATCTGAGCGTCACGCGTTTCACGTTTTAACGAATGCGCATTAAACGTGTTTGTTTCTTTTTTACTTCTACGCGCATGGATATATTAACGCTCGGGATTTAACAACGATCGTAAAAAAGGAGAAGAAGAAGAAGAAGAAAAAAGAAAAGAAAACAGAAATAAAATGAAAAAAGAATTGTTTGTGTAATTCTATGGATTTCTCTTTTTTTCTCTCTCTCTCTCTCTCTCTCTCTCTGTCTCTTCTTCTTTTTCTTTCTTTTTATGGATCTTTATTTAAAAAAAATAATAATATGATAAGTATATGACAGTCGTATAATAATTTGTTTTTGTAATACTTAAAAAGGGGATCAACGAAAGTAAATTTAAATGTAAAAAAAAAAAAAAAAGAAAAAAAGAAAAAAGAAATAATCACAAATTCCATCCGTATCTCTTTTATCTATGACCGAACAAACAAACGAACGAAAAAAGTTCTTTTCTTTTTTTTTTTTTTCTTTTTTTGTTCTTTCCCATTGACAGACGAAAAATCTGTTGAAATGAATTTTTGCAATGATTGTAAATAATACATTTAACATGACAATTATTGAGAGATAACACGAAGAATGAATGTACATATATACGTGTCTACGTTTGAAAGGATATTATAGAAAGATCATAGTAACTGATTAGAGATCCAATCATATTATTGATCTTTCCAATGAAACTTTCTTTTCTTTTTATTTTTTTTTCCCCTCTTTTTTCTTTTTTTTTCTTCTTCTTCTTCTTCTTCTTCTTATATTTTTCAATATATTTTCTCTCTCAATATTTTAAGTGTCTACCGTTAATGGTCCCGATTTGTGGTTACCAAATTGACTTGTTAATCACAACGTATGCCTTTGCCGCTGATGCGTAATTCGTAAGCAAAACGTTGACATAAAGCGCGCCGGCCGATGTGGTACGGATAGCGGTTTCTGACATTAAAGCGAGCTCGAGAATCGTTTAGTTGGATCGATATCAAGTAATTACGAAGCGAATGACATCACTTATCTCTCTCGCTTATTATTCGATTTAGCGGTTCAACATTAAGTAATACCGATGAGAGAGATATTTCATGATAGCAGGTTTATCGATTCGACGTTTATACTTCTGGATTGTATTATATCACTTAATTAAAGAATCACAGATATACAATATTCCCACGAAATTTTTATTACGAAACGAAAGCGTTACGAGACGAGTCGATCTCTTTGTTAACCCACGTACAAACATATATATATAATATATATATATATATATATATATATATATATATATATATATATACACACATACGCACATATGTAATATCTTTCATATTGTATTATAATTATATTACAATTTTCTTTTTTGTTCTATTTTATTTTTTTTTTATTTCCTATTTCTTTTTTTCTTTTCTATTTTAATTCGTGACACATTGTTTCATCATGAAAAATAAATCACGGAATTGGAGGCGGAATTGATTATTTAAAAGTAACCAAAGGTGTATCTTTGAGGGGGGAAAAACATAAAAAAAAATATTAAAGAAAGAATTACTATTTTGATTTGTATAAATATTGGAGAGAGAAAAGAAAAAAAAAAAGGACAAATAGAAACAAAATAAAAAATGGAAAGTAACAGAAAAGTAAAAATGAAAAGGAACAAATGGAATCATTCAAGTATGCTCTTTCTATGACGATTCTTTTCTTTTCTCATTGAACATCTCATTTCGTCCTTGGATGGACGCGTAATTAAAGATTAACGATGCCGAGAAACGTCGTAGTTTTTAATGAAGAAATATATAGCGTTCGTTTTGAGAGATGAGAAAAAACCGAGAGAAAGAGAGAGAGAGAGAGAGAGAAAGAGAGAGAGAGAGAGAGAGAGAGAGAGAGAGAGAGAGAGAGAGAGAGAAAGAAAGAGAGCTTTAATGAAGTGAAGGAAAGGGGAACACAACAAACGCTTCGCAATTAGCATTCCATCGAGTAATATATTCAGGTATTCGAATGAGCTTACTTCTTTCACAGAGCAATCGTTTCTCCTCCCTCCTCCACCTCTACCAACCCTCCTCAGTAGCAGCTCCCGCTCCCTCTCCCACCCACCCCCTCCCCCGTCTGTGATTACTCGTCTTTTCGATACTCGCTGTCGTGGCATTTAAATCGCTGGTATTCAAAGAACGATTCGTGGTTTGCATTTAAATGCAAGAGATTTCGGCCTGTCATCGTTGTCGTATATACATTTCCCTTCTCTTTCTCTCTCTCTCTCTCTTTCTCTCTCTCTCTCTCTCTCTCTCTCTTTCTCTTTCTCTCTATATCTATCTATCTATCTATCTTTCTCTCTGTCTACAATCGATGTGCGTGTAGGTTTAATATAGAGAAAGAGGGAGAGAGGG
>NC_062196.1:4746756-4754256 GCF_912470025.1 Vespa velutina
TTAATTAACGTTTTGTTCTTTTTTCTTCTTCTTTTTTTCTATTTTTTTTTTTTTTTTTTTTTTTTTTTTTTTTTTTGTTTTTTTTTTTTAATAAAAATAATCCACTCCGTTCGTCTGTTTAATTATAAATATCAATTAATTTAATGAATTTATTATTTCATTGTCCCTCCATTGCGACGCGATAAAGATGGATAATAGTACCGGTTGATAAACAACCTTTTTCTTTTCTTTCAATATACGAATAAATATAACCAATTGGTAAGAATAAAGTTGTTCCCTATTGAAAAATATGGTCCACTTAATGACGAACAAAATGATCTCTTATTCCCTTATCGAAAGTTAACGGATAGTAGAGAGCAACCATTATATATATATATATATATATATTAGAACACGAGCTTTCCTTCTGTTGGAACGGGAACCAACGTTGCTACCCCCATGCTGTTGTCTACCACCCCGGAACACGCGTCGTTCTATCTACCCTCGAAAATCCATAGTGGACCCACCCTTCCCGGCGCCTGCGCATCTTGCTTCCCTCGGTCTAACAACCAATCCTCTGACCCCTTTCCGCGCCTCGCCACCCCCTTTACAAGCCGACGAATATACAAGCCCGTACACACGGAATCGCTATCGTCTATGGAGTAGTAGGGGGATAGGAAGGGACGTAAACTTGTATATGGGAGAAACTACGAGGAAAGGGAAATGGAAGAGAGAGAGAGAGAGAGAGATAGAGATAAAGGGAGAAAGAAAAAGAAGAAAAGGGCTAAGAATTTTCACGAATATTAGATACAAAATGGCCGCGCGTCTCATTCAAAATTATACCCATTCCATTTTAACTTTTCTTAAATCGATTTTCTTTTTATCTATTCATTATTTCTTTTTCTTTTCTTTTTTTTATTTCTTTTTGTTTTCTATTTTCGATAAAGAAAAGAAAAGAAAACATTGGATAAAATGTCATTGTTAACAATGACTACGTATTGACTTATAATTGCATTAATTAAGTAGATTTGGATAGGTACTAACGTATCATGTTTATTAGTAAATCGTACAATTGTGTTTCTAAGATAGTCAGTGTCAGTTATCGTTTTTAATTATTGAGAAATTGAAATTGATAAGTTTATTCTTTTTTTTCTTTTTTTCTTTTTATATCTATTAGTTCGGGTCATTCAATAAATAAAACGTTGAAATTTTCTGAAAGAAATAATTATTATTGTACGTACGTCAATGTTTGTTGCATATAAAATATTAGAAAAAAAAAATTATCAACTTAATATTTTCAAATACGTGCATTGTTGTATAAAACTGTTATTATATATATATAATTTTTTTATATATATATATATATATATATATATATATATATATATATATATATATATACATCTTTCCTCGTCCCAATCAATACGTATAATCGATAAATGGATTTAAGGGAATAAAAATTTGTGAAGGAAGTTACGTTTATAGAATTAATATACACATACGTCAGAAAAATTTTTTAAGAGTTTTCGAGCACGTTGTTACCGTTTATAGTGTGTCACGGTTCGTGGATCAGATAAAAATCAACGCAACTGGCCTAATGCCAGTAGGGTAACGCTTAACATTACTATAGGGGTGTTGTCCCATAGAATGTACCTACTTGGCTTATCACCTGGCCGCAGTTTGTCCTGTACATAGAAATCGTGGCATTATTCGCGTGCATAAAATTTATTCTCTCGTTGAATAAGAATCTTATTTTCATCAACGAATTTTTCCATTTGATTTTCGTTCATCCATATCGATCACAAATGGTACGGTCATTTTAATTGCACATCATAATTTATAAGCAAGCTAGCTAACATAGATAGATATTTCTTGTGTATGAATGTGTACGTGTATGTGTGTGTGTGTATCTCTCTCTCTCTCTCTCTCTCTCTCTCTCTGAATGATAAAACGTTGAAAACAAAAGTTAGTTACGTAAGCGCATACCTATTAGACGTAGCTCGTCGGTGCAACCTAGCAAGGATTATGTGGTATATGTCTAATTGTTCTTTCAAATCTATAATTTTTAATCTATCTGTCATCATACCGTTGTCATTGTAAATTCTCATGTAACACAAAAGAGAGAAAGAAAGAGAGAGAGAGAGAGAGAGAGAGAGAGAGAGAGAGAGAGAGTTCTATGTATCAACAGATACATCAATCATAGATATTTCAAAATTATACGCCATGCAAACCCGTCCGTTTCTTTTTTTATTTTCCCTTCTTCTTTTTCCTTTTCTTATTTTTATTTATTTATTATTATTTTTTTCTTTTCTAATTCGTCCGATTATTAAAAATAATCGTTCTTTCACGTAAGAACAAAGCTCGCGTATCATGGTAGGAAACGTTTCTTAAAAATACTTCCTGAGTGGTGACGATACCTATGGATAAAGAAAACAAAAAGAAAGAGAGAGAGAGAGAGATAGAAAGAGAGGGAGAGAGAAAAAAAATGGTGGCTTTAATTAAAATGCTTAGGGGTTAGAAAGCGTGATGAATGAGATCGCTAGCGTTGTACGCAGCTGCACGCGGCACACAGCGTGGAGAACTCTATTAATTATTAGATGACACCAAATCCATTATCCGGGACAAGGAACACGACGCGGAGGTCCTGCAGAAATGGTCTCATTCGGATACCATTAAGGAGTGTGACCATCTTTTGTTCTTCTTTCATAAGTATATCTACTTATTTTCTTACTTAAACCATCTCTTACTCTTTTCTCTTACTCTTTTATCTTTCTATACTATTCTCTATCCTTGTTTAAGGCGCAAAACAAAGCTCATTATTGTGACGAGGAGGAGAAAATGGAAGGAGTAGGGTTTTCACGTGGGCAGGACCAACGTTACGACCTCGCTTTTAATATGCTTCCTCGTGATCTCTCTTTCTCCCTCTCCCTCTCTCCCTCTCTCACTCTCACTCTCTCTCTCTCTCTCTCTCTCTCTCTCTCTCTCTCTTTCACTCTTTTTCTTTTGCGCCTACGATAGCTCATTTCTATTTAGCACACATGTATATATACACATACATATAATAGTTAGGTATATATATATATACATATATTAATAATTATATCACTCCGGTATCGTCGATGTATTTTTAAGATAAGAATTTTTTATGATTAAATTTAAGATTAAATTTAAGATAACGTAAAAAAAAAAAGAACTTTCATATTTACTTGCTTGCTTGATTGTTTACTTATTTACACATCTTTGGTATGTTTTTATTCTTTTCTCCTCCTTTCTCTCTCTCTCTCTCTCTCTCTCTCTCTCTCTCTCTTTTTCTCCCTCTTTTTTTTTTTTGAAAGTATTTTTTTTATTAAAAGTGGACGCTGAAATTTTCTTATCTTCCGTTTCTTTTTTATCCTTTTTATCCAGATAAACAAGCGAACAAGGAAGTAAATAAGAAAGTAAATATGTAAATACTTAGTTTTATTAAATGCTCTTATTGGCCAATTATGGCAATGAAGCAAAGTGTGATAGTCATTCATAGTCATATCTCATTAACACTATTTTCTTAATAACCTATGATAAGAACTAGTCCTTTACTATCTTCTGATAGTCATTCATAGTCATATCTCATTAACACTATTTTCTTAATAACCTATGATAAGAACTAGTCCTTTACTATCTTCTCACTTCTTCCTCTCCCTTTCTCTCTCTCTTTTTCAAAAGAGACAAAGAGAGTGAGAGAGAGAGAGAGAAAGAGAGAGAGAGAGATAGAAGGTTTCTAGCGACGTGTCCATTTCATTTTCTTATATTAACTTCTAGTTTCTCTAAGCTTTTTGTATTCTATCTCTCTCTCTCTCTCTCTCTCTCTCTCTCTCTCTCTCTCTCTCTCTCTCTCTTTCTTTCTCCCTCTCTTTCTTTCTTTCTCTTATTCTCTCATTCCTTCACTCATTCTTTCTCTCTCCCTCTTTCTCTCTTTCTCTTATTCTCTCATTCCCTCACTTATTCTCTCTCTCTCTCTCTCTCTCTCTTTTTCCTTTTCTCTCTCGGTCGTTAAATATACGTATATGCGTAAGAATAATAATTATTCCTAAGTATAGGCCTAAGAACCTCGGGAAGGCCGGTCTCTTTGACACGGTTGTGTCCGTCTTTTAAGTAGCATTTTAGTTTGCCGCTATGCCTACCCCGATTCCCCATTCCCTCATTCTCCCGTCTCTGCTCCCGCCCTCGCCACCATGTTGAGAGCGGTTCAATTAAACAAACACTTCGAGGTAGAATCCGTAAAATTTGATTTTGCATATTAATTCGGTAAAGCGTTCAGTGGCGGCGGTACGTCTTCTTACTTTTTCATCATCATCTTCTTCTTTTGATCCTTCCTTTTTGTTTCTTTATTTTTATAAATGGACGAACGTCGATAATGCAAATGGTAGTGCGTGTGATAACATTGTTACATAGATTATATTTATTAATATTATTATTATACTTATTTAATAATATTATCATACTTATATAATATTATTATTATTATTATTATTATTATTATTATTATCACTACTACTATTATGCACCTCGGCAAATTCAATATCGTTACCGCTAATCTACGGAAAATAATCCAACATTGTGGATAAATACATAAATACATACATACATACATACATACATACATATATATATATATATATATATATATATATTGTAATATTATAATAAATGCGGAACCGTGCGGGAGACCGCTCGGCTCGATTCGCGAGAACGATAGGTATTATGCAAATTTCGAGTTACCGTCATAGCCGGATAAGAGAACGATTAGCATGTTATTGGTATTTCGTTGTGGCTAATGTTCCTAATTAAAACGCACGTCTTCTTTATTCACTTGACATATTCTACTTGACTTGTCATTGTAACGAACTTACCATATATTTATGTACATCCCCATAGTTATGAATACATATGAAGATATTAAGAATAGTGATATACATACATGCATACATACATACATATATACACGTATTAGGAACACATGATATTTTCGATAAAAAAATAAAAAGAAAAAAAAAGAAAAGGGAAGAAAAAAAACGTCGTTCGAATCGATCAAAATCTCTTTGAGATCGTTGATGAGAAGGTGGGAGTAGAGGGTAGGTAAACTCGTAAGCGTAGAAAAAAAAAAGGGAATATTTTTTTTTTTTCTTTTCATATAACAAATTTAATATTCTCATCAAACGACGAAGTTTCGTTAAAAAGCTTCAATGTCTACGCCATTGTCCATTAAATAAAAGTCGACCACCAAGTTAGTTTCACTTGTCGGTAACCACTGTAATAAATGCTGAATAACTAATAGCAAGTTTTACGCCGAAACTTGTACGAGAATCATATTGACGTAAATATTCGATGTTACGAGGTTGTTATACTAACTTAAGTATAAACGTTTTAAAAGTGTATATATCCTAATGTGAATATATCTATTTTTATATATATATATATATATATATATATATATTTATATGAGCACTCGGCAGGTTTACCACGTCGTGTCAATCAGCAGCTGTGGCATCACAGCCAGTTTTAATTATCGAATTATCCTGCGGGCGACGTGTTCTCCCGGTTGTCCAGATTGCTAACCATTTCAATGCAGTGGCTCACCGTGGCTCACTGTGGCTCACTGAAATTGCCGGAATCCTTTCAACCGGAGGAGTGGCAAACAAAAAGAAATCAATTCCGTTCAGAGACCTGACGAGCCACCGGTCTCTCTCCCTCTCTCTCTCTCTCTCTCTCTCTCTCTCTCTCTCTCTCACCTCTTTCTTTCTCACTTATTTTATCTCACCTTCTCATTCCCTTTTTATTCATTTTATTTTTTCATCGTATAAGTTTGTCCTGTTTATGTTATTATCGATTACTTCCTTAAAATACCTTTTATATCCTATATATTCCTAAGATCTTATAGATATAGATTATTCTCGATCGAGTTCATTGATAGTTCATTTCGACGAATAATTAATACAATGAATTTTACAATTTATCATTTACATTTGTTCACAGTTTGAAACCACCTCAAAAGGATGGCGTGACTAAGTCGAATCCGAGTAAACGGCACAGAGAACGATTGAATGCCGAACTGGATACATTGGCGTCTTTACTACCGTTCGAACAAAATATTCTAAGCAAGCTCGACCGGCTCAGCATCCTAAGGCTCAGCGTTAGTTATCTTCGAACGAAAAGCTACTTTCAAGGTAAAAATTTTTTTTTTTTTTTTTTTTTTTTTTTTTTTTTTTTTTTTTTTTTTTTTTTTTTGTTCAATTTAATTCGATTTCATTTCATTTCATTTCATTTCATTTCATTTCATTGTTTATTCTTAGCTAACTTTTATAATACTAAATAAATTTTGAGAAATTATAAACTTTGTTCATTATCGAAATTATTGAATTTGCACTTTTGCATATCAAAGAAAATCTAAAAGTGGAATATTATATATTATATATTATATATTATATATATATATATATATATATTCGTTGAACTTTGAGAAACACGCGAAACACTCGTTATTAGATTATATATCTGTCGAAAAACAATGACTCGAGAAGACAATACCTTCTCGTTTACCACTTCGTTCGAGATTTCTACGAAACGTTCATTATCAAGACACACAATGCCATGTTACGATTATATATTGCGAGTGTTAAGAAACTAAAAGAAAATAACGTTCTTATGGTATACAAGATATACGATATATTACAAATTATCTTATATAGTATAATACTTCGAATGGTGGATAGGATAATTGAGATACACAACAATTGCAACGGGTATCATGGATCTTGTGAAAATGAATCGAAAATAGAATTTATACAATATATTATTTCTTCTTTCCAAAGACATTGTGTTTTTCTTTTATTGTTTAATTTTTCTTTCCTCTTTTTCTTTTCTTTTCTTTTCTTTTCTTTTCTTTTCTTTTTTTTTTTTTCTTTTCTTTTCTTTCGAAATATCTTTCACTCGAATTGAAATACATATTATTATTCCAATTCTCATAGTTTAACTTTTTCAATTGAATATTTAATTCTTATGCTAATTATCGAAACAATCATTATATGAATTAATTGATTAAAATGATGAATGGGGAACGACAATGAAACAAATCGATGAAATATTTATTGATAACGATAATAAGAACGAAATACTATTGCAATATTTGTGATATATTTTAAAGATTTTAATTAATTGATTTTTTGTTCCTTTTTTTCTCTCAAAAAAAAAAAAAGAAAAAAAAAGAAACAAAAAAACAAAGAAAAAAAGAAGAACACCTTCTATCATGGGATATGTTAAAATCTCACAAAGAGAGAGAAAAAGAAAAAGAAGGAAAGGGAAAAAGAATGGAGAACAAGAAAAATATTAAATCAAAATTGACTAAGAATAAATTGACAAAATATTTATAATGCAAAAGGTTAATGCACTTACGTATATATATATATATATATATATATATATATATATATATATATATATATATATACACAAGCACGTTATAACGAAATATTATTTTACGATTGT
>NC_062196.1:4759256-4761756 GCF_912470025.1 Vespa velutina
AAATCCTCATTAAATAATTCGTTACCGTCCGACACCTTAATCGAAATCTGCCACAGATGAAAAAATTACGTCGCCGGTATAATAAAGAGCTAACGAATTAGTCGTGCCTCTCGGAGAAGTCCTTGATAGTTCTGTCATGAGTACCTATTCCATTAGATTTAGACGTTTGAAGAGAAAAAAAAAAAAAAGAAAAAAAAAAAATAGAAAAAAGAAAAAGAACAAGAAAAATAGATGACAAAAAAAAAATCATCTCCCACAATCGTAGAAGACGGCGGGGATAAGGGATGAGTACTTAGATGAATATCTTCTCTCATAGATAATTGTATCTCTGATTATGTACTTTACATGTATTGTTAAGTCGTGAATGTTGAATTAATCGGAATAAAGGAAAGAAGAAAAAAAAGAGAGAGAGAGAGAGAAAAAAAAAGAGAAAGCGTAACGAATGACATCAAATGACACAAATGATTCGTCTAAATTTTTATAGAAAATTTTTTCTCCTTCTCCTTTTACGATCATAAAATAAATAATGGATAAACGTAATGACAATAATTATTCAATAATTAATACATTCGTCCTGTGATAGTTTCTCCTTGGTGTAAATATATCTTCAAAAAAAAAAAAAAAAAAAAAAAGAAAAGAAAAAAAGAAAAGGAAGATGAAAAGAAAAAGAAGAAGAAAAAAAAAAGATAACAAATCGGGATAATGGAAACGAATTTGAAAAATCGGATTCACGTCGGGCGATGACTTTATCGTCCAATTCCTTTTATCTTCTCGTTATTACAACGTATACGTGACATAATGTTACACGTATATGCCTATCTAGAAAAGTATATCGTAAACGTTTGGAAATGCGTAGGTAAGTCCGCGATGAAGATTCGTTCCTGCGATATGTTCACCTTTTCGTTATTACAGCTTATTTGCATTTTCCATTTCGTTCTCGCACCTGGCAGATAGGTCGTGATGGTGTGTCTGCATGTAAGAGACAGAGAAAGAAAGAGATAGGGAAAGAGAGAGACAGAGAGAGAGAGAGAGAGAGAGAGAGAGAAAGAGAGAGACCAAACGAGTGACTAAAGTTGCAAGATGGGCAAGCGAGACTCCACGAGGAAATCAACAGAACAGATCTTTCGTAGTATTCATCTCGAAAGAAAAAAGAAAAAGAAGAAAAAGAAGAAGAAGAAGAAGAAGAAGAAGAAGAGGGAGAACAAGGTAGAAGAAAGAGATGATCAAAAAGAAAAAGCGGAAGTAAGGATGACAAGGATGACATCGGAGTAAGGTCGTAAATCGATTAATCAGCAAGATCGGAACAAAGTAATAATAATAATAATAATAATAATAATAATAATAATAATAATAATAATAATATATAAATGAAGGTAGTAAACGATATTTTTATTAACTTCACTTATCATCTATCTATAGGGACCCTGTTCATTTTTCACGAACAAGATGAAAGAACAAGATGATACCGCTTATCGCGATCCGGAAGGCCATATTAAAAAATTTCAATGTAATCCTTTAAAAGTATCGTCCAATAGATATGTTATGTTCGAACGAACGAATGGATGGATGAATGGATGGATGAATGGATGGATGCATGTATGCATGGATGCATGGATGGATGCATGGATGCATGGATGGATGTATGGATACATGGATGAATGCATGGATGCATGCATGGATGCATGGATGGATGCATGAATGGATGCATGAATGGATGCATGAATGGATGGATGCATGAATGCATGGATGAATGCATGAATGGATGGATGGATGGATGTATGAATGGATGCATGGATGGATGAATGGATGGATAGATAGATGGATGGATGGATGGATGGATGAATGGATGAATGGATAAATGGATGGATGGATGGATGGATGAATGCATGGATGGATAAATGGATAAATGGTACGAAATATTATCGAACATGTTTACTAATCATCTTCGATTTGAGTTGGCCTCTTATAGAAGAGGCATTAGCTATACTTATACTTATACGTATGTATGAGGAGTTTATATCGCGTAACATCGAGAAAAGGATAGAGATTGAGAATTAGATAGATAGAAAGAGAGAGAGAGAGAGAGAGAGAGAGAGAGAGAGAGAGAGAGAGAGAGAGAGAGAAAGAGAACGCTATAAGTCGTTTATCCGAGCACGTGCGGTTGTTCGCGAGCCTTGACAAATGATGTCTTCCCTGAGAGTGTCGAGAAGCGATGCGCAAGAAGAATGATGATCGGTGCTACGGTAGCACCAGCCAATCGAGTTGATCTTCGATAGTCGATGGAGAAAGCTTTATTAAGGCCGTTTCTTCTTGGTAAACCAAAAGGATCTGTCGATTTGCTTTGCGGTGAGAAGTAGAAAGATAAAGTGAAAGACAGATATATATATATATATATTGGGAGGGAGAGAGAGAGAGAGAGAGAGAGAGAGAGAGAGAGAGAGAGAGAGAGAGAAAGAAAGAAAGAAAGAAAGCGTATGTCTCGATTGACGTGTAATGATCA
>NC_062196.1:4764256-4774256 GCF_912470025.1 Vespa velutina
ATTATATATATATATATATATATATATATATATATATATATATATATAAAGTATAATTTATAATCTAACTTATAAGTTACACTGTTTTATTTCTATTATTTATGACAGTTAATTTGCATGAATTGATTTAGATAAATCGACGATTCTTTCTTTCTTCGTATCAGTTGATTTATACGATCCAGATATTTCAAGGATCTATAAAGAAAATTTATAGTCTTACGAACGTGATCGATATCAAAAGATCGAGCAAGATAACGACATGGAATACAAATTGCTAATGAATTCGAAGATCTAATGTATTTGTTATCGTCTAATATAAAACGATTAACTCGAACAAAAACTTTATATATTTTTAGATTCATAAGTCAACGAAGAGATTGAAATATTGGTTCAAAACGAAAGAGAGAGAGAGAGAGAGAGAGAGAGAAAACGAAGAAAAAAAAAGAAAAAGAAAACAAGAGAGAAATAAAAGTAAAAGTAAAAAATGATCAGTTGATGCTCGTTATATATAGGTACTTATCTACCTCTTGTACCAAGGGCCCTATGTCTTAGAATTGCACGATGATGAACTACGATAAGAATGGCGCAAGGGCGTAAGGCTGTTATTAGCTGAAAATATGACGAACACCAACGGACATCAAGCAGCACTTTTATGAGAGAAAGGGAATCATAATTGCGAGAGTTTAGCCGTAATGTCGGCAATCATTTTAATTAAGAATAAACCCCTACTGCCTTTTTTTCTTTTTTATCCCTATCCTATGCTACCCTACCTCACCCCCATATCCCATCATCATCCCTATCCCATCATCATCAATGAACATGATCATAAAAAAATACGATCTGTTTGGATTTACGAACTCCTGATAACAAACACATTTATATGGTCACCATATAATTGATATATTTATAATATTTATATTCGCTTTTATCAGTGTCTCGTTTTCGATAATGTTTATCAACATTTTTAACTTACAAACTGATATTAAGTTTTGTATAAGAAATATAAGAAAAAAAAAAAAAAAGAAAAAAAAAGAAAAAAAAAGGAAGCAAGAAAAGGGAAAATCGAGTAATACATTATTTACGTATTGTACCGCCTATGCATATGCACATATCCGTGCGTAATTTCATATTTCTATTTATTTCTATGCGTGGAAAAAAAAAAAATTTACAAAGATTCCTTAATAAGATTTAATTTAGAATTTATTCGACGAGAGTGTAACGCACACACGAGTCCCGATTTTTATTAAACAAGCGCAATAGAAGGGAAAGGGGAGAGCGAGAGAAAAAAGAAAAGAGAATATATAATATATATTCAAGAGAAAAAAAAATTATATATATATATATATATATATATATATATATATATATCCTCAATTTATAAATATGCAATTGTTGTTAAACGTGTTTCACAGAAGGCTTCATTCACTTGATTTTTTTTTTTTTTTTCATGCTCAAGTGTTTCTTGCAAATGATCATTTCATTACCATAAAATCGAGAAAGAGTAGAATTACTTATGTTTCCTGTATTCTATGATATTTTCTTTTTTTTTTTTTCTCCCATTTATTTATTTATTTCTATCAGAATACGAATCCGGTAGATAAGGAACTTTGGTAAAATCCACATTCTGGATACATATATTATATATACATCAATATTTATGTATAACACATACACACACACTATATATATATATATATATATGTAAAACGTAGCGGTTATTTGTTAATGTGGTATGAATCAATATCTAACAACACCAAGAAGGATAGCGATCTTCTCGAGCATACGCTCACCGACCACGAGGAGCTCTGAATATTTTTATATGAAAATCTAAGGTGGAACATAGTTAGAGAGGCAGAGCCCAGCCAGAGAGCGAGTAAATTTTTTCTTCTCACGCACCTCAAGCTACGTAACTACGAGAAGGTATAATACGATGGAACGTTTCTGTCTCTCTCTCTCTCTCTCTCTCTTTCTCTCTTTCTGTTTTTGTCTTTCTCTATCTTTGTCTCCCGCTCCCTCTCTCTCTCTCTCTCTCTCTCTCTCTCTCTTTCTCTGTTTCTTTCTGTCTTTTTCTATCATTGTCTCTGTCTCTCTCCCTCTCTTTTCGAGCGGGTGGCTTTGTTGTTTTTATTTCAGCGCTCTACATGCAATTACCTACGGTTCTTCGGCTGGGTGCGGCACCCGTACATCCGCGCGTGCGCGATCTACAAAGCCGCAAGACTCGACTTCTTTTTTAAAACTAGAATTCGAATGGCCGGGACACGCGACATCCGTTGACATCCTAGTGGAAACTTCGTGACGTGTAAAAGAAAAGAGAAAAAAAAATATATATATATATATATATATTCTGATGGATAGCCAGTCAGTTAGCCCGTTAGTCTGCCAGTCAGCCCTCATTGGCGATTTCGAAACTCTCTATTTCTTTCTCTCTCCCACTCACTCTCTCCCCTCACCCACCCCTCTCTCTCTTTCTCTTTCGTTTTCTTATCTCTCTTTTTTCTCTTGTTTTTCTCCTGTTTTCTTTTTTATATTTTCCATGAAAATAGATAGGAATATGCGCGTAAGAAAAGATATTCTCTCTTTATCTCTCTCTCTCTCTCTCTCTCTCTCTCTCTCTCAAGTCGAAAACGTATTAATTCTGAAGAGTGTAATATACCGAGAAAATAAAATAAAAATCAGGCCGATGAGTTTTCTAACAGACGCCAACCAGTGGCAAAATAATATGTGTGCATAAATTGCTTATTTATTCGCGTATACATGAATATAAATTAGGTTTTATTTATCTCTCTCTTTCTCTCTCTCTCTCTCTCTCTCTCTCTCTCTCTTTCCCTCCCTCCCTCTCCCTATCTCTTTCCAATGGTTAAGTATCCGAAGCGTATCCATGTATCTCAACGAAGATGCGAATTAGACTGTAATAACGACTCATTATTATCGGCACGGCGATTATGGTTGTTGTTCGAAATGAATTACGTTACGCCTTTCGGCGTGAAATTTCCACGAACGCGCGAATCGGCGCCCGGAGGTAAGCTTCGTCGTCTGGAAAAATATTTCGCCTCCTTGTGTTTCTCTCGGGGTATTAAATTCCACGCTCTCCGTAGAATCACGCGTGAACCCCTCTCCGCTGATGCTAATAAAAATCTCACGACCAAACGACACTCGAAATATCATCTTCTTCTTCTTCTTCTTCTTCTTCTTCTTCTTCTTCTTCTTCTTCTTCCTCTTCTGCGTCTTCGTCTTCTTCGTCTTCTTCGTCTTCATCTTCGTCCTCTCCTTTTTTTGCCTCCCCTCTTCTCTTTACGTTCCTTTTTTTTTCTTTCTTCTATTTTTCTACATTCCTCTTTTTTTCTTACTTCTTTTTTTTTATTTCTTTTTTTTTTTTTTTTTTTTTTTGATCGAATATCTCACGCGTTCGTAATTTTTGTCGAGAGAGGAAGAAAGAAAGAAAGAAAGAAAGAAAGAAAAAAAAACGGTGCATTCGTTCTTCGATCGATCGATTAATATATACATTATATAAAGATTTATTTGTCTAATCGTTATACGATAGATCGATAGAAAGTATCATTTTAAGATTCGAAAAAATCAAAGATCAGGAGGAATAGAAGGAGTGGGGGGGGGGGGAGAGGAGGAGATGAAGTGAGGGTGAGTCGAAGCGAACGATATAGGTACGTGCAATCTGCAGCTGCTGTAACTCCGGCTGTAACTTAAGACAGTATCATCGTGATATAAATATGCTCGAGATGGTATCGTCGTAACATACTGTCTCCGACGACCTTCTAATTCCTCACAAGGTATATAGTATACATACCAGCTTAAACCCTGGTATATTAGCCGAGAATTAACGAGCATGGTAATCAGCACTCGCTTCATAGCGTTCGGCGCGTTACATGGAGCGTTACATGGTCCGCGATGGATCACGCAGATTTACGTGTTCTACCTAGGTACGTATGTAGCCGTTACAACGATCTCTGTAACCTCTCGGTGAACGACGATTTCTAAAGAGATCCGGAAAAAGAAAATTATTACGTTGCTTTTCTATGCGAATTTAGCACGAGACCCATAAGAAATACGAGGGTCATTCAAATAACTTTCACAATTTTAAATATAGAAAGCTGTTAAATGCCATAGAAAAAAGAAGAAAAAAAAAAAAAAAATTATTATCGGGCAACATTTACACGAACGATTTTTTATTCACTTTCGAAAAAAAAAGGAAAAAAAAAAGAAAAAAGAAAAAGAGTTTCTAAAAAAGAAAATATTCGAGGATTCCAATACTCATACATCGTTTTAATAATAATAATAATAATAATAATAATAATAATAATAATAATAATAATAATAATAATAATCCTAGATATAAAACTGGGTCAAAGAAAAAGCAAAAGAATTTCAATATATTTGGAAATCAACATAGTTAGCTTAGCGGTATACGTAAGTTACTCTCGCACATAAATCAAGTCGCACGATGGGTTAATTGTCACGATAGTCGAGTTTGAGTCTCGATATTATCGGGAAGGCCAGATTACGCCGTGGAACTACGGGCAAGGCAATCTATTTCGAGTCAATCTCGTAGCGAGACAGGAGATCATTACCGATTTCAAGTTAACCGAGTTTGGCGGGCACACGGAGAACCGTCACCTGAATCGAGAGATACGCACCTCTCCCTTGGGTAATTATAAGCGTGGCACGATTACGTCGATGATCGTATCGCTAAAACCGAGAGAGAGAGAGAGAGAGAGAGAGAGAGAGAGAGAGAGAGAGAGAGAGAGAGAGAGAGAGAGAGAAGGAGAGAGAAAAAGACAGATAAACAGACAGACAGAGAGATAAATAGAGGGAGAAAGAGAAAGAGAGAAAGAGAACGTAGGCGTAGCTCGATAGATTCGCAAAATGACAATGAGTTCAAGAGCAAAATCGAAGGGGGGACAACTATTAAAAAGTATAAAATATTTCTGTTTAAACTTAATAAACTTGATAAAGAATCTCGATATCATCTAATTATCCTATAGCTTATCGTAGCCTAAGCTAGATCGATCTATGCACGACATATCGTCGAGTACGAGCTAACCCTAAGGCTATGGTATTCTTACTTAAAGGCCATGGCCTGTGAGAAGACCATAGCGAAGCAACTCCCTGAGCAAAGACTAGCTAGCTAGCTAACTTGCTTCCTTTCTTGCTTACTTCCTTGCTTGCTTGCTTGCTTGCTTACTTGCTTACTTACTTGCTTGCTTGCTTGCTTGCTTGCTTGCTTGCTTGCTTGCGGGTAGGTAACGCACGCATCACGCCAACACGCCACGTCCATGCGATGCCATGCCACGGCAGGCCACGCCAGGCCAGGCCACGCTATGCCATGCCATGATCAGCTGGAAACCCGGAAGGTTTCTTGGCACTCCTGACCTACTGAACAAGACACCTTTGCATGTGCTCGCTCGTTTAGCCTCACCCCGAAGCATTCGTCGACGAGTGAACCGAGTTCACGCCAGGGACACGTACCTTGACGTATGATAGATGCAGACTGGACTACGCCTATGTCCAAATCTCTCTCTCTCTCTCTCTCTCTCTCTCTTTTTTTCTCTCTCTCTCCTTCTTTCTTTCTTTTTTTCTCTTTCTTTCGTGGGAGAAAGAAAAAGATTCTTCCCATCTTTACCACGTTTCTATATATTTCATACGTGTTAGGTTTGAATCGAATTGAAATCAGTGCCAGTTGAGAATTGAAATTTGATTTATCGTCAATATCAAATCTGTAGAAAATTGTTGTAACGTAAATATATACGGATAAATGTGTCTGGATAAAAATGGAATAGGATATGGAATTAACGTTTATAAAGAAATTTAAGATCGAACGGATCGACCGGATCGAGTATCGATGTAAAAGAATAGTTCCTTCATTGACCTTCGTCAAAAACGTCTTCCTTTCTTCATATCATTCTTTCTTCAAACAAACTTTATCTACTATTTTATATAGAACGTGATATATGTGTACATATATATATATATATATATATATATATATATATATATGTATATACATTATGTATATGAGGAATACCTGTTAAAACACAAATCGGTGTCCTTTCTTTATTGGCGAGGAAGAACAGAACAGGCCCCATGTAGACAAGCACAGGAAGAAGAAATAAAAGTACGAGGTTAACCTCTGATCGTGGAACTAATTCAAAGTACGCGTATCGTAAAATGCTCCGTGTGAAGTCACCGGTTGATCGATGGCGTTATTAGTCAGCGGATCCGTCAGACTTCACAAAGGAAACTCTGTCTCTCTCTCTCTCTCTCTCTCTCTCTCTCTCTCTCTCTTTCGTTCGTTCTCTCTATCTATCTATCTCTATCTCTCTTTTCTCACCTTTAGATAAACGGACGATCCCTGATGAGCGATTAAATGCCTGCTCTCTGGCGTCTCTCTCGCCATGAAAAATAGATCGTTCTTAGAGTTGCACGAGTCTGTTTTTGTCCTTGTCCTTACACCTTGGAAGGTGGACAAACAAGAAAAAAAAAAAAGAGAGAAACAAAAAAATAAACAAAAAAAAGAAAGAGCAAAAAAAAAAGCAAAGAAAAAGAAAAATCATGAAATAGGAAAGAAATAGAAATGAATTTTTAAGGAATTAAAAAAATGAAAAGACGAAAACAACAACAGAAAAAAGAAAAGAGACAGAGAGAGAGAGAGAGAGAGAGAAAGAGAGAGAGAGAGAAAGAGAAAGAGAGAGAAAGAAACGAATGAACGAATGAAGAAAAATCTAGAACCACGGAGAGAAAAGTCTAAAACTTTTTAAACGGGACAAATGTTAAAAAGTAAAGTTCGAAAAAGGAAACTATAGCATCGTGAGATCATTCGCTTACGGTGGCGATCGGTCGTCCCTTTTTTCATTCGTTTATTTCGTTGAATTACCGCGATCGGTTACCAATCGTAATAAAGCTCGGAGTAGGAAACGCAAACATATCGCTTTCGAGGAACGTCGACGGGGTGACGGCAAGAGGAAGAAAAGGAGGAGGGTTGCCGTGGCGGGGGGGAGTATAAAGAGGGAGAGCGAATGGTAGGGGGTACAAGTGGCACAACATGGTGGTGAAACGGGGAAAGCGAATGACTGGTGTCAGTTACACGAGCTGGCACTACAGCTCTCGCTCCTACGTAGCTCCGGCATTGAGAGAGAGAGAGAGAGAGAGAGAAAGAGATAGAGAGAAAGAGAGAGAGAGAGAGAGAGAGAGAGAGAAACAGAGAATGAGAGAGAGAAATAGAGCTACCTACCCTTGCGGTTACCTTGTGAGCAACCCCCTTTTTTCATTGACTCCATACGTCGCACTCTACGACGTATTTATGTTCTAATACTATCGTCGTTTATGCATACCCCCATTAGATATACTTATTATCTATTACGTTATAATGACTTGGTCGCTTTAATCGTTAAGAGGCAATTTTTAATGGAGAAAATAAATAAACGTATCGAGAAATGCTTTAATAATAATAAATCTTATTGATAAACGATGGCATCTTTTCATTTTAATTAAAAATAATTTCGTTGTATTAAATTGAGAATGACGAATAGGATTCGATTGAAAGTATCAACGATGATTGAATAAAAAGTATGAAAGAAATCTTTACGTATCGTTGAGAAGATAATTATTTTTAATTATTTAATATTTGATATTTTCTCAAAGTTTTTGATTAAATGTTACGAAAGATATAGTTTTAGTAATATTTTAATTTTTGTTCCTTCCTGTCTCTCTCTCTCTCTCTCTTTCTCTCTCTTTTTCTCTTTTCTCTGACTCTCTTTTAAAGAAGTTTTTCCAAGCTTCGGGCACTTTTGGCGCCATATAAAAGTGTGTATAGAGAAAAATGAGAAAGAGAGAGAAAGAAAGAAAGAGAGAGAGAGAGAGAGAGAGAGAGAGAGAAAGAGAGAGATAAAGAGAAAGATAGATAGAGATAGAAAGAGAAACAGGGAGTAATTCCAGCGGTAGTGCCTGCTAGAACAAAGGCCTGGGAATTAATTAGTAGGCGCGTACACGGTAAGCCCCCTAGAGGGAGCAGCATATGGCGCGATCACATCATCTCATCATCGCCATACCACCTGGCTCTCCCTTTTACATTCACCTTTGCTTTCTCTACTATTCCACGGGGCTTCGAAAACGCAA
This sequence comes from Vespa velutina, assembly GCF_912470025.1. NCBI lineage: Eukaryota > Metazoa > Arthropoda > Insecta > Hymenoptera > Vespidae > Vespa > Vespa velutina. The sequence continues at coordinate 4,772,384 of NC_062196.1, forward strand.
GGTCGTGTCTAAATGTATGTAGATAATTCAACGGTCAAAAAATTGTCAACCCTTCTTCGAAACGTCATCGTTTATATTTTCATTTTCATTTTTATTTTCATTTTTGAATATAAAACCTGAAAGGGACTTTTGTTTTTAACTCAATGTTAAATCCATTTAGGATTTACGTTCTTACTTTACTATTACGAAGTATATAAAGGAGAAAACGTATCGCATCGATTACGAGCTCGCGGTACCTGGCGTCCTAGCAAATTACCAGATATCAACTTGAATTATGATGATCGTTGATACGCGGAAAACGCAACCGCATCCACTGCGATATTCCATGCGGGACTACCAACCGAGCGTTTCATCTCCTTTCCTCGCGTATCATCTCCGTTCTCTCCGTTCGTTAGAAGATACTCTTTTCCTCGTAAGGATAAAAAGCACGAGACGAATGTCTCGAAATGAAATAAGGCCACGAATCATGTTCTACGTATATCTCTCGTAAAGTGTGGTGAGGTGAAGTGAGGTGAGGTACAAACACCAACCTTCGACTGTAGATAATCTACTACTTCTAGTTTCTTCTTTTATAGATTGACAATGAAATCTAATAGGTATGGGGATCTATCGTATCTATTAATCTATCTAACGTATATACATAATTGCGTGTTACGTTCATAGAAATCTATCGAAATATTATGTATAAATAAATAAATTAATTAATTAATTAAATACATACATTTAAATATATATATATATATATATATATATAAATAAATAATAATGTGAATATAAGAAACAAACAAATTTGATTATTCTTTCGAAACGTAAAGATAATCGATTATAAAACAATAAGGTATTATTGCTTTCGTTTTCTTTTTCTTTTTTTTTTTTTTTTTTTTTTTTTTAATACATCCGAACGTGAGTATATTCTCGAAAAGAATCAAATTAGATTATCCTATACGAAAGCGGACATTGAATCTTACGGATGGACGATTCCCGATAGGATCGATCGATCCGTTTCGACGTCGATCGACGTGTTGCTTTCCCACGAAGTGGGATACGAGTGAAGCAAAGTCAGCAAGAGAGATAGAAAGAGAGAAATAAGGAAAGCAAGAAAGACAGGAAGAAAGAAAGAAAGAAAGAGAGAAAGAAAGAAGGGGAAGGGAAGAAGGTCGCGAGGATGCAGAAGACGAAGACGAAGATGAAGACGAAGAAGAGGAGGAAGAAGAAGAAGATGAAGAAGAAGAAGAAGAAGAAGAAGAAGAGAAGGATGGTAAAGTCGGCCCTCTTTGCAGAGGCAACCCAGACTCAACCAGACGAATTCCAGAAAATCTGCTTCTTCGAGTGAGAGGAGGCGAAATAAAAGAACGCGTGTCTCGAGTGTCGGCCGGCGACGAGAAAGAAAGAAAGAGAAAGAAAGAAAGAAAGAAAAAAGAGAGAGAGCGAGAGAGAGAGAGAGAGAGAGGCAAAGCAAGAGCAAAGTTCTGCCGTCGTCTTCGTCGTCGTCTTCGTCTCCTCGTCGCGGGCCAAGAGCAAGCAAGGAATCAAGCAAGCAAGCAAGCAAGCAAGCAAGTAAGTAAGCAAGCGAGCGAGCGAACGAGTAGGCAGGCAAACAGGCAGCAGTGTGGCTCATGCATAAGTATATGTATAACTGTGCCGGATCGCTCGTCTCTGGTATATTGGAGGAACGGACAGGTACTCGAAGAAGATTTTGACCGACCGTCGAGCGTAACTCGGCAGCCGCCTTCGGCGGCTCACCTTTCATGCTCCGACCACGAGCCGCTCCCCGAAAAACCAAGCGAGACTCGTTTGGCCCTTTTGGGCTCCTTCATCGCACGGCCACGACGACCTTTTTTTTCTACTCTCTGTCTTTCTCTCTCTCTCTCTC
>NC_062196.1:4776756-4799256 GCF_912470025.1 Vespa velutina
GGCCGCGAGGATGGCTACTAAGGCCTCTAAAGTGGAAGAAATCATTGTGGTATGGCGCCACAAGGAAATAGGAACGTACGGCACGTGCTCTCGTATATACGAATACGTCAAATGTTATTATCTTTTAAAATGTTATTGATTGAAATAACGATATAAAAGTTGTCACTTTCACCCCCCCACCCCCAACCCCCCCACCACCACCACCATCTTCTGTTTCGTTACAAAATCAATTTCTAACGTTATTAATTTAATACGCGTTTATATAAATGTGTACAATTTTTTTTCCCCTACGACGATATTGCAAATATCATTGAGCTTTTCATTGTTAATAACAAATAACGAAACATATTTCTGTCAAGTATTTTTTTTTTTTTTTTTTTTTTTTTTCGAAGACAAACGAGTTGAGATAAAAAAAAAAAAAAAAAAAGAAAAAGAAAAACGTTCGTAACTTTTGTTTTTCTTCTTACAATACTTTTTCTTCTTCTTTTTTTTTCTTTTTTTTTTTTCTTTTTTTTTTTTTTTTCGTTAATGTTACCGAAAAAGAAAACGAGAGTAAGTAGACGACCTGATTCAGAGTCGAGTCAGGTCGAGTCGAGTCGAGTCGAGCCAAACCGAGCTGAGCCGAGCTGAGTCGAGCCGTGCCGAGCCGTGCCGAGCTTGGTCAGTACGAGAAGCGGGGGGTGGGAGGGGGAACAAACTACCGAAGGTTGATACGTGTGTGAGTAAAGAAGAAGAAGAAAAAAAGAAAAAAAAAGGATTAGGGGGCAGTTCGAAAGAAACACGTGCTTTCTTCGTATGCTAATTACATTGCTTTGATTGGGGAGGATAAACAAAGCAATTATCTTTATTAAAAGAAACATCTTTACGTAATAAATATATAATCAATCCTTTTTTTTTTTTTTTTTTTTACTTTTTTCGTCGATCATTGCTTTTTTTTTTTTACGATGGAACGTATGTAAAAGAAAAAGGAAAAAAAAAAAGAGAGAAAAAAAGAGAAAAAGCGACAGCAACAACAACAAAAATTAAATTAAATCAAAGAGAGAGAGAGGGAGAGAGAGAGAGAAAAAAAGGATGAAGAAAAGAAGAACAGAAAAATGAGAGGAAGATATATTAACAAAATTTAAACGATCACGTTAATAATGCTAGAGCGTTACGTCGCGAATAAACCGAGCAAATTCGATGGCGGTGCGGTGCATCACTGGTGACGGCACGCCAATCAACATTAGCAGAAATGTATTCATGCCACGAAATCATTTAATGCGCCTAATGAAATGCGCTGGTAATTACAGAGTGTGCCGGGAGTCATTCATATTGCATGAGTGCTCCGAGTGGCCACCGTGAGCCGATGCATGCCAGGTCCTTTCTCTCTCTCTCTCTCTCTCTCTCTTTCTTTCTCTCTTTCTCTCTCTCTCTCTTTCTCTCTCTCTCCGTTTCTCGACTATTTGCTGTCGTTACATTGAAACACATGTTGCGAATTTCTAATGACATTGCTGAGACGACTCACCTTCTCTTCCTTTCTCTCTCTTTCTTTCTTTCTTTCTTTCTTCATTTCGTTTTTTTTTCTTTTTTCCTTTTTTTCTTTCTCTCTTACTTTCTTTCTTTCTTACGTTCTTCTAGAAACGTACGAAAATTAACGCCGTTGTAAACGGGACACAAGTGCTAACACGATCGGATCATTAATTATTATGGCTTTGCTAGAGATATATAGCGATACTTGGATCTATCTTGTTGAATGATCGATCGATCATATACATAAGGTATGTACATAGATACGAGAGAGGAAAATATGTTATCCCATTAATTTCTATGTCTTAACTATTATTTATAACGTTTTAACCGACGTCCGGTATAATATGATTTATCTCGTGAAATAAATAATAGAAAATTGTTATTTGATGAGATTTAAAAGATGTTGTCAAATTAGATGAGAGAGAGAGAGAGTGAGAAAGAGAGAAAGATAGAGAGAGAGAGAGAGATTATCTTCTTTTATCCTTTACGATATTTATTAGGTATTGGTTTCTAATATTATCCAATTTTGCGATGGTAGAAACGTTTAGCCTGGTTTTCCAAAGGGTTAGAGAGGGCAAACTTAATGCATACATACATGCATATATATATATATATATATATATATATATATATATACATATATATCAATCGATTGATCTCTCGTAAGCCGTAGAGCCGTACCCACGATAAATATCTTCCGTCGATCCAACCATACGATTTATAGGATCTCACCGTTAACACACCAAACGGTAGACTACTGAAAGATAGACCACAGTCAAAAATGGATTCGACCGCTGTCATTAAGACTATATTTCTCTGTGAATCACCCTTTTCGAGACGATGGTGACACGTGGCATAGCCGCGTGTATGCTCTATTTCAACATACGATTTTCTGTTCGTTCCTTTCACACTGTTCTAAGTCTGATCGATCGTATTACAATCAAGGAAAGAAGAAAATCAAAAAAAAAAAAAAAAAGAAAAAAAAAGAAAGAAAAAGAAGAAAAAGAAAGAGAACAGAAAAACAAACAGGGAAATGGAAGAAAAAAAAAAGAAGAAAACAACGAAAGTCGTACATTTCGCTTCAGAAATTCGTGTCGCGTCGAAAATTATTTTTCTTTTTTTTTGTTTTCTTCTTTCCTCGTTTAATCAATCTTTTTCTTTTTTTTTTTTTTTCCTCCTTCTTCGACGTTACCGATGAAAAACAATTGTTTTCCCAATGAATTTGTTTTCGTCAAAAGAAATGATGCTTTTGCAATGAAACTTTTTTTCTCTTTCTCCCCCTTGAAATATCGAGACATCATTCCATTGATTATATACATAATCGATCATAGTTATATGTTTATCCGGTGACATGTCAAACCTTATCGATTCTCTTTAACATCAAAGCCAGTTTGGAGTAGTTTATGATTAGAGAAACAATTGACTGGTGAAGTTAACCTCACAAGCAAAAGGACTGGGGCTGAACTTTCTTGGTGGCAGACTTTATCGATCTTTCCGTTGGCCTCAAACCACCAACGTGGTACCTTCTTCCTTCTATGTATGTATGTACATCGGCAATAAACCCAGTGGCGTGTCCGTTGCACTCACCTTCCTCCCTTCGATGCCTAGCGAATCTATCTAGGATTCGACCTAACTATTGAGATCGTTTTAAACTGGTCTAATGTAAAACGATACACCTTTTTTTAAATCGTTAATCGCCATCTAATTCTCTAAGTTTTTCACTTTCCCTTTTATTATCGTTTATTCTTCAACTATAGATACTTAGGTATTACCTGTACATAACTATATACACATATATATACACACACACATATATATATACATACCTATAATGTCTATATATAGGCGTGGAATATATCTATACAGATAAAAGTGTATACTTTCACGTTATACTAGATGGAAAATTAGTGATCGATATTCTTCGTCGTTTTTATTTATTTATTTATTTATTTATTTTTCTTTCTTTTTTTTTTTTTTCTTTTTTTATTTTTATTTCTTGTATTCTTCTCTATGACTATAATAAACACTTGGTGCTTTCAATTTCACATAAACTTTATTTATGTTAAACCTGTCTCAAGTATCATCTGGTAAAGAAGAAGGATTTTTAATGTTTCTAACATGTACCTTTATAACGCCGAGGAACTATTCGTTAAACTATCCACCATAAATCTGTAATCTATATAAACGAATTTGCCAGACATGCAATTTTACGATTCGCGATGGTATTAGTTGAAAATCGTCAACGATACGATCCAACCGGAATGAAACCTAGATAATCGAGATTCCAGGAAAAAGCTACGATAAGAGTTCGATAAATTCCTTGACTGTTAAATGAGCAATTAAAGTTAAACCCTTATACGTTAGTTAGACGGCATGCGACATTTCAACTATGTATTTTCGCTTGTAAGACCGTGGACAATTTCGCTAGATTAGAATTAAGAATGAAAATCATTATCATTATAAAGAACGAATTGTATTACATACACGAGTCTTAATGTATTGAATAATTTTTTATAGATTGTATAGAATAATTTTTTTTTTTTTTTTTTTTTTTACACTTTATCCACGTGCAAATGTTATTTTATAAATATGTATGCATAAATATATATATATATATATATATATATATATCTGCGAATTGAGAAATTATAGAGCGCAATTTTATTTTTTTGTCTTTTTTTTTTATATTTCTTTATTTTTTTTTTTTTTTTTTTTTTTTTTATACATCGATCATAGTAAGATCAAAGAATTATCATCATCATATATATATATATATATATATATATATATATATATATATATATATATATGTATGGTTCATGCATTTTATATGTATAAGATAATTTTTCTTTTTGTTACTGTCTGCTTGTAAAATATTATCGAACAAAATCATAATATATCTATGAATATATGAAAATTATTGTATACAATTTATTCTTTTATTTATTTTTCTTCTTTTTTTTTTTCTCTGTTCATACATCGATCGACTAATAAGAGTGAAATATATTCATTTGAAATTTCTTTGAAATACGACCAACGAATTTCCCTCGAGAATTTATGTAAATATATCATGTTTTCTCGTTAATAGTCTCGTGACTATTACGATAGAATTCTCTCTAATTCCTCGCGAGAATTCGTCGCGTTTTAGCATTTTTTATATTGTAGCGTGCATATTCGAATCCGTAAGGCTCATAAGACTCTTCGAACTAGTAGACGAAAGGAGACTTAAGCGGACATTCTTTCAGCGACTTTCTGGAAATTCCTCGTTCCTTCTCGTAGATATATTCCCAGTGGGTCTTTCTTTCTCGAGCTAATTAATGTGCCTGAAACGGTTAAGATAAGCAGAAGTTGGGCCGGCCTGGCTTGGAGAAACGTCCAAGAAAATCGATACATCGGGAGGAGGTACGATTACGCGAGTGACTCAGGCGGTTTCCGGTGGACGCCATGATGGATTTAAGCACTTCCGCTTGGTGGCGCGTGCGCCGTTCTGTCTTATGTGAAATTACCGAGGTTATGTTCCTTCTCTCTTTCTTTCTCCCTCTCTCTCTCTCTCTCTCTCTCTCTCTCTCTCTCTCTCTCTCTTATATTCTCTGTTTTTCTCAAGAAAAAAAAAAAAAAAAAAAAAAAAAAAAAAGAAAAAAAAAAAAGAAAAAGATTCGAGTTGCAATTGCGATAAAAAGAAAAAGAAGATAAAGAGGATGAAGAAAAAAAAAAGAAAAGAAAAGAAAAGAAAAAAAGAAAATTCAATCTATATGAACGTTCGATCACTTTCTCGATCGTCCGAAAAAATTGTTTGTTCGACATCGAGTGTTTTTGGTAAGAGAGAAAAAGAGAGAGAGAAAGTGGATTGCAGTTGGAGATTAGAAGAAAGAAGAAAGAAAGAGAGAAGAAAAGAAGAGAAAAGAAAAAAACAACAAAACAAAAGAAACGAAGAAACGAACGAAAACTTCGATTTAGCAGATGTTCGTCAAGTTGAGAAAGTATGGCGACAAGAAATCTCGCGATCGCGACGTAGATGGCTTCCACAACAGGGGTGGTCCGAAATGGTGGAACGCGATGTTACCTTACACCTCGGTCTCCGGAGTGGCACGGATATATACACGGCACCAATACGCATCAACTGTGCCGGACGCCGTCGTAAATACGTGCCCAAAGACATAGGGGCTCGTTATTATGATGCTAATGAGCGGTCCAAATGGAATTCAAGAAACGAAGCGTCCCTGTCGACGTTCGATGATGGAACAATGACGATGACGATGACGATAACACAGGATGATCGAAATATTTCTTTCGTTTTTTTTGCTGTTATTGTTGTTGCTGTTGTTGTTATTGTTTTTGTTTCTTTCGCATTTTTTCTTTTTTCCTTTTTTGTTGCATTTTCTTTCTTTCTTTCTTTCTTTCTTTCTTTCTTTCATTTACGAAATAAAGGATTGATAATATATCGAAAATATATATATATTTCTCGAGGTCGTTACGATAATTCGTAAGTTACGTTCGAGTAAAACGATGCGTTTCTATTTTTCTCTCTATCTATCTATCTATCTATCTATCTATCTATCTATCTATCTAACTATCAATCCATCTCTATCTAACTATTTATCTGTCTCTTTATCTTTCTTTCTCTATCTATACCGGCCACAGGATCGTACCTTCCAACGTCGGGGATTTCACGCTTTGAAGAGATTTGCGAATTAACCACCTCGCCTTGTTATTTACGGAGAAACCGAACACCGAGCAACGTATTCGACATCGGATACCATAAGTAGATTAGCCGTGGCTATATGTCTATAGTACGATCTCGGTCGAATGGTTTTCGATCTCCTAAGTACACATAGCTACGTACGTATCAGACCAAACCGCGATCGAGCGAAGTAGTAAACGGTAAAGATCGTAAAGATCTCGATCGTTAATGGCGTAAACAAACGACATAGTCGTCTTTTAGAAAATATCATGTTATCGTTGTTGCCTCTTCCTCGCGCATGTACGTATGCATCTATTGCCTCTCTCTCTCTCTCTCTCTCTCTGTATGTATGTGTTTTTTATATGTATGTGTATGCATGCACGTATGTAACATATATAATAACGTATTTATATACATTTTACTACACCCTTAACGTCGTTCTTTGTAACGTCGGTGTGAAAAAGAAAGGTGCAGGTAAGAACGGGCCCGTTCCTGGTTACGTTAATTAATGAAATTTGGAATTCTCGACGATATCGCGCCCGTGAGTCGCAAGCTTCCGCCTTTGCCGGTACCTAATTACAGACTGATTTCATTCGAAGATACCTCACAGCCCTTGGCCTCGATCGAGGAACCACGAGATATAAAGAATGGCAAGTTTACATAGAATTATTTCGATATTAAGTAAAACGGGATAAATAAAGGATGATAAAGATCTTACGAGTCTGATATATTTTATACTATTCCTTATGACAGAGAAAGAGAAAGAGAGAGAGAGAGAGAGAGAGAAACGTAATAAAATAATTTTTATAGTTGAAAATAAATTCGAAGATTTCCGTGAATTATCGAATATGTTGGACATTATTTCGGACAAAACATCGGACAAAAATTTAAATCCAATCCATCGAACCGATCCGATTCTTATCCATTTTTTTTTTCTTGATTCTGTCTTGTACTGTTCCTATTATATACTTTTCTGTCTCTTTCTTTGAAATTAATCGTAAAATAATGGTATTAGCTAATACTAGTATATGCACTCCATTATTAAGAATACATTTTGCATCGACGTGGCGATGTCTTTTTTTTGCTTTTTTCTCTTTTTTTTTTCTTTTTCTTTTTTTTTTCTTTCCGTTTAGAAAAACATGAAGTCCGATCGAACTGAGTAAGTACTTACCTGCTTGCTGCAAGATATATCGAGTGACTCTAATGTCAGAGACACACATCAAATTGGTAACTCAACAATGGCTTATGCAAAATACATGTGCAGGAGGTAGTGTCTTGAAAATGGTTTAATGTCAGCCACGAGAATATGTAATAAATAATAGAGGGTATCAATTAAAAATGCAAACGTGACATTCGCATGAACATTCCAAGGCCATTTCCAATGTTAAATAATTATCCTTAACATATACGGTTTTTCCTTTTGATGTCGTAGAACGTTCGTTTATAAAAATTTCTTTTCCATTTTTTAGAAAAATAATCCGTTTATGCACACACATATATATATATATATATATATATATATATGCACCGGACATACAGATAAATCGGAATAAAAATGTGAAGAATACTATATGAAAGTAATAGAAGATGAAACGAGCAGACATTGAAGTGTCGGACGATGCATATCAACTCTGTAAAACTCGAGTCAGGAGTTCCATTTCAGTGCCTTCGAATCGAGAACTGGCTTAATAAAGCTATGCTATAGTTTGTATCCCGTCGTAAATAATAATTACCGGGGTGAGTTGTAAAAATGTAACTCCTTTATTATTAATCATCTTGGCACGATAGACGAGAATTCTCCGTACGATAAGATTAATAGTTATCTCGGAAGAAGAAGTTATTCGATAAAGAGTATGACGACGACGATGATGATGATGATAATAATCGCTTTAGAATATCATTGAAATCTCTTATTATTATTATTATTATTATTATTATTATTATTATTATATAAGTACAAGATTTTTAACGATAACATCTAAGACAATGCGTATTTATCCTTTCTCCCATATTTCTATTTTCTACAACAATCGTTGATAAAATCATTATAAATGTTGAAGTAACTGAAGAAGAAAAAAAAAATAAAAATAATAATAATAATATGTTAATTGTTGTACTCAGATCGATTATATCCACGTGTAATAAATGTTACGTATTAATTAATTTAAATATGATGATGGTGGGGTAATATCTGAAAGAGAAAAAAAAGAAAAAAAAAAAAAAAGAAAAAATAACTAGAATGTCTGTAAATATCTATATATACCTACATATATATATATATATATATATATATATATATATATATATGACCTTACAGTCGAACTAAAAAGAAAAATCACGAAGAGAGAATTTCGAAGGAAATGATCGGTGACGTACATATTACATCGTTTTATTAATAATACGAGGACGAAGGTGGCGTCGTTGGAAAAAGAAAAAAATAAAAGAAGAAAAAAAAAAAAAAAGAAAAGAAAAAAGAAAGAAAAGGAGACAAAGATTATTCTCGTGCTCTTAGCCGGTTGATTTGAATTCGGAGGCCTTCGAGATATATACATACATTCATACATACATACATACATACATACATACATACAAATATATGTATATATACATATATACACACATCCTTACCAATAAACCAACCAACGAACTAACCAACGAATCAACCAACGAAACCAACCAACGTTGTACGAGTGAGCACGCAATCTTCTTTAAAACGTCGGCCAAGAGAGCTTGAAAGAAAGTAAAAACTTCTGCTACGATACGAATAAAATTACTAATTTAATTTCGGCGTACCGCGATTAAATAAAAACTTCGCGTACGCATCCTCTCCGAGACTTCAATTCGAAAGATTTTTATTTCCCTTAATCGTACGAATAATATCTACGTTTTACATATATATATACACACACACACACACACACATATATATATATATATATATCCACCTAATGGAAAGACGAAGGACGAGACAAACGATCGCGCTAATCTATTTCCACCTTCTGTATTTTGTCAAGCTCGTTTGCGAAGGCCCCGAAACTTAGCCGAGGCAGCACGGTTCCTTGAAAAATTATGGCGATTCATTCTAGTTAGATGCGCGACGAAGACACTACCACCTATCAGCTTATACGTATATATATATATATATATATATATATATATATATATGGGGTGAAGCCGTTAGGAGGATAAAGCAGAGAAAGAGAAAGAGAGAGTCAGAGAGAGAGAGAGAGAGAAACTTACGAGCTTCGGATTCCCGCAGGCTCGTTCGGATCCATGCAACATCAATGATCCATGACTCCCCCTATCGTAGAGAGACTTTAATGATTTTATATAGAAAGAATGAAAGTTATATTATCGTATTTGTTTTCACGTTACACACACATATATATATATATATATATATATATATATATATATAAACGTAAAAGTGAATACATAGACAGATAGATAAGCGATGATCGTTATCGATCTCAAATTTCATCTTTTTATCCAGCTTACCAGAGTTCCGAGATTATTATTTTTTTTTCTTTTCTTTTCCTTCTTTCCTTTTCGTTGTTTTTCTTTTCTTTCTTCTTTTTTTCTTTTTTTTTTTTTCTTTTTTTTTTTTTTTCTCGAGATAATAGGTTAAATGAAAGAAGACACCCGAGATTATTAGCGGGGATCGTGCTACCGTGTAAACGAAAAGTCACGCGAACGTCCCAAGAGTAACGTATCTCTCATTGCTTCTTCTTCAAACTAGCATATAGTACGGTATATATCTTTATGTGTATATGTGTTTTTATACGTATACGTATACACAAAAACCTTTGTGTATGTATAGATGAGTGGGTGGATGTATGTATGTATATATGTGTGTGTGTGTGTGTGTGTGTTTGTATATATGTATGTCTCATTGTCAGGAACGACCCTCTTTCGACGTATGTTACTTTACGTTCTATACGATCACTGTGCAATATGTTCGCATAGAACTGGATTGGAAGAACTCGTACTCATTACGATGTTGGTGGCCATCATGTTGCTCTTGATTTTATCAAATTTAATTAGCGGATGAGCAGTAAGCAATGGCCGTAACCCCCGTGTACGACAGAGAGTTAGAACGTTGTTCAGAACCGAAGAACCAAATGGACGAATACTCGAGACAATGCGGTTAAAAAAGATATATGTCACATATTGCGCATAATATACATGCATAGCTATATATATATATATATATATATAAAAAGATGGATTTCAAATATTTCCAAAAATAGGGATACATCGGTATCCCTATCTCTCATCTTTTTTCGTACTATATTGAAATGGGTAGAAAAAAAGAGGAGAAATCAAAAAAAAAAAATAGGAAAGAAAGAGAGAGAGAGAGAGAGAGAGAGAGAGAGAGAGAGAAAACGTTTCAGGGACGGGAACAAGCAAAATACATTAATCCTTTGGTTACTCGAAAGATGGCGAATCGAGTGTTGACCCGAGACTTCGAGTGTTGACACATTGCTTCCGTCGTCTAGTCGTATCCGTGAAAAAAAAAGAGAAAGAGAGAGAGAGAGAGAGAGAGAGAGAGAGAGACGAGACGAGAGTAACAACGCAAGCTATTTTAGACACATACGTTCTTACCCTCGCGAGACTCCCCAAAAAATGTTATATACATATACTAAGTACATAAATTACTTACACACGTACATACATACATACATACGTACATACGTTTACATGTATAGGTCTTACAGTTTGATTAAAAAGGAAAAAGGACAAAAAGAGAAAAAGAAAGAGAGAGAGAGAGAGAGAGAGAGAGAGAGAGAGGGAAAGGAGAAAAATAACAAAAAATTATTGGCAAGGATAAAGATTAATCTTAAAAATTTAACGTCGTTGCTTTTAACGACCGGATTGGTGGCTCTGCACAGCCCTCTCCCTTACTCTACTCTTCTCTTTCTCTCTTTCTCCCTCTCTCTCTCTCTCTCTCTCTCTCTCTTTCTCTTCCTCCTCACCCTCCTTTGCCCGGTTTTAACTTGTCAAGACCAAAAATTTAATTCGGTTATGAAACTCATTAGGTAATGCAGAAAACCTACACGAGCCGGCTCACCGGTGATAAATGACGATGTCGTGTCGGTGGGCAGTATATGCTCTGCTTGCTCGCTCGACAGCTGGCTCTTTGATATAAGATATAGCGTGTATAGCTGCTTAGCTCTTTAGATAGCCCTACCGCGGTATGCATTAATACGATTGTCCTACCTACGGCTGTACGCGCTAATTATTACGTGATTTGCCCTTGCGAAGGGCACCGAGAACTTCTTCTTCTTCTTCGTCTTCGTCTACGTCTTCTTCTTCGTTTTCGTTTTTTTTTTTTTTTTTTCTTCTTTTAATTCACGAGAATATCAGTGAGTTTACAAAATGATTTCAGGAAGAAATTGTACAAAAAGAAAACAATAAAAAAAAACAGACATTTATGATCTTCGTTAATTTTTCTTTCTTCTTCTTTTTCTTCTTTTTGCTTTCTTTCTTTCTATGTGTATAAAGAATCGTAGATATTGTATATACGTATATATACATAATGTATGTCTTATACAATTTATGGAACTTTTTGAACGCATAACTACTTATACGTATACATATTTATAAGAAATATATATGTAGATACTTATATGATATACCTTCGTAGAAAAAGAAAAAAAGAAAAAGAAGAAAAAAAAAGAATAGAGAGAAAAAAAGAAAAGAAAAGAAAAGGAAAGAAAAGAAAAAGAAGAAGAAGAAAAAACCTATACCTATATAGAGAATACTTGTTGTATATACATTAAAAATAAGACATATTACTTACCTATACATATTTATATAATATATACGTATGCCGGTTATATTATACGTTTTCAACGATTAATCTCAAATTTGTGGCCGGTCTTAAAAAAAAAAAAAAAGGAAAAAAAAAGAAAAAAAAAGGAGAAAAAGAAAAAAAGCAAGAAGAAACGCAAAACAAAACGGAAGAGACAAAAAAGGAAGAAGAGCAAAAAAACATATAAAAAAAAAAAAGAAAAGAGAAAAGACTTGATAATCGGACGCATGTGCATCAATAAACTATCTGATTATGAGATATATTAAAACGTTTATCGAACGATGATGAGGTACTGTCTAATATAGCGAGACAGTTGAATGACATTGGGCGTCGATCGTATATAAAGATCGACCCGGCTCTGTACAGAGGTGTATACGACGAAAACAAAAATAAATTTTCACATACGTATATGGTTTATTAGAGTTCCTGTCTAAGGATAACAGAGAGTCTAGCGACAGAGGGTCCGTTTCGTTGCGTAATGAGAGATTTTATCGTGGTTACAGGGATAGGGCGGGGCTACCGCACTCATGCATTATCACCCCACTGCCCACTTCTGTCTGACGGATTACTTTATACGGTCACCGTGCATATACATACGCGTTGTGGAATCGAGCACTAAAGAGCGCTTGCAAAACTACTCTCTTCCTCGATGCGAGCCGAGGGTTCGCCTCGATAAAAAGTCCCGGTGTCTGACTGCCGCGATATCTGATCGGAGAATGGAATTTGCTGTGAAAAAAGGGAAAAATAATGAAAACAAAGAGAGAGAAAGAGAGAGAGAGAGAGAGAGAGAGAGAGAGAGATCTCTTCTTCGGTTGATTTTTTTCATTTTTTTTTTTCGTTGAAACGATGTTTAAAAAGAAAAAGAAACAAAAAACAAAAAAAACAAAAGAGTTAAATAAATTAAACAAAAAGAAGAAGATATTCAACGAATCTCACGCGTATTAATATTTAGCACCCCACCCGCCCTTACTCCCACCCCCCGCCCCCGGTTGCCCGCTGCTCTTCCACCAATTACCGTCTATCAATCCCCTCATCAATGGAAAATCTCTCAATTGAAAGAAATCAATAGACCAAAGTATATTTACATAGAATATCTGAGTATATTAATGTTGAGAATATGATAAAATACGAAATTACCTCGACGTGATTGTTGCCAAACATATTTCTTTGACATAGAAAACGTTCGCGTCCCATGCACGTGATTTTTGGTTGACCTCGAGGTCGTCGAATAAAACGCAACGAGAGTTCCATTGGCTTTATGTGCAATCATCGCGCGTTATTTTCTTCGGTCTCAACATAGGAACGTTTCCACGATTGAAGTGCAAGCAAGCAAGCAAGCGAGTAAGTAAGCGAATAAGCGAACTAGCAAGCAGGTATGCAGAAATGTCTGGTAATTGGTATGCTGTTTATAAATTACAATATAACAATCGTCGATAGTTTGGCGTGTGAGCGTAGCGCTCACAAGCATGCGCTTACGTAGGATTTCAGTTTTACCTACGTTTTCGCGTCCGTGTACGATCGTTCATTACTCGGGGGGCTAATAATCTCTCTCTTCGCCGCTATTATCATGCGGGCACTGCCAGACCGCGAATTAACTCGACGTCGAACAATCGCGTTTCCTCCAATTTGCCGTCCGCCGTATGCCAAGCGAAGGTTATACAGGGGGGACGCATTCGCATTGTACCAACTAGTACGAGAGTCCTTCCATTGGGCTTGAAGCAAAACGTCGTCGTAGCTACCTTTTCTCTCTCTTCTTTTTTTTTCTTTTTCTTTTTTTTTCTTTTTTTTCTCTTCTTCTTCTTCTTCTTCTTCTTCTTCTTCTTCTTCTTTTTTCCCGTCGAATGTTACGTCGATTTATCGCATGATGAATGTAACATTAAGTAGGTATGGTTTATTTGAAATAAATAGAAAGATTGGGAGTGTATCGTCAACGTGATCATTCAAAAAGTCCAAAAGACAAAGGTAACGAAAAGTACCCTTTCGTTGGCTTTATCGTAAGTGCAATTCGTTTCTCAGACACAATCGGTTGGCTTTAACAAATGCGGTAGTACTATGTAAGGGGACAAGTGTATTAGCGAGCTAATCTACATGCTTCGTGCTTGATCTTTAATATGTCGTCCTATAAGGTTTTACGTTCATGTATATTGGTATGCATACCAATCTATATACATCGTAAGGTGTATATTGTGTAGATCAGCTTCGGTTAGTCCGAAAGGTAAGCCAAGCTAGGCTCTCTTAGCTTTTGTTAGTCAGTCAGAAGCGAACGAAAGAACGAAAGAACGTACTGACTCAGCAAGAAACTTAAGTTAAACCAACGTCCAATGTTTCGAAGCACGGAGCCAGCGATTTGCATGTACCGACGAGATTCCGAACGACGACGACGGACGCCGTGTCATTCGATGTTGTGTGAGACTCGAGTACTCGAGTATTAAAACGCCCCCTTTGACGATAAGACCCTTTTTGACAAGTAGGCCGGTACACCCCAAAAATATCTTCGGTTAACTCGAATCGCGTGAACCTAAGCTTTTACGAATTTCCATTGGAACCGCTATGTAAAATTTTCATCGTGATAATTTCTAGATACTTTCTTTACCGCTCGAGCTATTAGAAATTTCCTTGCGCCGGTTTGCGTTTGATCATTTTCTTTTTCTCTTTTTCTTTTTTTCTTTTTTTTTTTTCTTTTTTTTTTTTTACGAGTAGAAATTTCATGTAAAAAGCTTACGAACGAAAGGTGTCGACGTGAACTTTTTCAAGAGGAGAAAAAGGAGAAAAAAATTAATCTTCGCTCGAGTATTTTATTATATATTTATATCTACACATGTGACATTACGCGTTGTCACGTAATCGAAAGATAAAGAAATGATAGAAGGAATCAACGATGAAAGAAAATTAAACGTCGTTATTAACATCCATCTGTATACGTATTTATGTACATATTTAAAAGGTATATTTTAGGGACGCATTGGTCAAACATTATCACGGTTTCGTAACAATAACGCGTGTCGGTCACGCGTTTAACCGTAAGCCGTCGTATAAAAGCAAACTGAAAATGTCAAAAATGTATAAAGAAAATAATAGAAGTTGTCCGATCGAAACTGTTAATGAGGAAGGAATTAACTCGAACATGATGACCGATGTTGCGTTATAGTATTTATCTGTGAGGGTGTCTCTTTAATAGATATCGCACGGAGGGAGAACGTTTCCATTAATCATCCATCGATTATGTGGTCAAAAGATAATCGCTTACTTAACCATTCACTTAGGACAGGGACCCGTCACGACGGTCGACCACGTCGACTCTAACACAATCGATACACCGTCGGCTGCGTAAAGAAACACAAGTCATCATTCGATGTAAAGGAAAAAAAAAAAAAAAAGAAAAAGAAAAAAAAGAAAAAAGAAAAATAAAAGGAAAATAAAAGAAAGAAAGAAAGGACTGTTCGAGGATGATGCTACTATAAATGAAAAGAATGGATCGCCGTTTCGAAAATCAAATCGGGACAAATACTTGAAGAATTAAAATACCTATCGGAGCGCGATCTTTCTAAAAAAAAAAAAAAAAAAAAAAAAAGAAGGAAAGAAAAGATAAAAAAGCAAGAAAAAAATGTATATAATTATATTCACCTATGTATATAATTACGTTTAATAGTAATAATGATATATATATATATATAACAATTAGAGAAGCATACATATATTATAATTAAATTTATCTACTTACTTTGATCGAAGCTTTGAGTATTATAAAAAAAGAAACAAAAAAAAATATTAAGAACGAATAAGACTCATGAGTACGTGAACGAATAAGGTTTACGATAACAATAAAAAATAACAACAACAACAACAACAATAATAAACAAACGATAGAACTCAACGGAAATGAAGAACGTCGGCATAATGTCTATGAATGATATCGTCGGTTACCTTCCGTACTACATTTTACCTATCCAAGTACACCAAGGATTTATTTTTTGAAGCGTAAAGTAAATTGCTTTGGAATATCGCGCACACGTAAGTCGCATATCGTTTTCGTGGAAGAACGAAGCACGCAAATGGGAAAAGAATGGATATATGATGGCACGAAAATGCATCGGGCAGAACAAAGATAAAAAAGAAGAAGAAGAACAAAAAAAATGAAAGAAAAACAACAACAATAACAAATCTTAAAGAATAAAACTCGAGTTCTTTGATTGTTTATTAAAACTATCTTCGATATTTAATAACACTTTTCTATAATTTCCAACTTTCGTAGGGATTTTTTTTTCTTTTTTCTTTGTTCTTTCTTTTTTTTTTTTTTTTCTTTTTTCCACGCACTCGAAGAGGCAGAAATTCGTTGTTAGAGATTCTGACGGTGGTTCGTTCAGCAAAAAGAAAGAAAAGAGAAAAGGATACCTCCTCGTCAGGAAACATTAGCCACGGTCGTTAGTACTAAGGGTAGATTAAAAATCGAATACTCCGGAAAATGTTCAACGTCGGAAGTGAAAACCGTAAGAGATACCACAAGGAACCCTCGACTTGTAACGAAACATCGGAGTCATCTAACTTGTGCGTCCTTCGTCTGTCTAACAGGAAGCTACCGGTTATCCCAACGACAATTCCGATCCTAGTTTAGGCCTCCCTAATGGCTACTGACCATTCGTCGAGTATAGTGTGTGTAGGGTCGCGTGCCCTCGCGTTTCAAGATATTGCACGAAATCATTTACGAATGGTTAGCAACCAATGCGAACGACCAATGAACTTAAATTCCACGTGCCACGTGTCCTTGCATTTTCATTGTAATACCATTTTCCACGTATCAATAATACTAACAGAATATTTCTTTAACCCATCCCACATTTCTCCATTACTACTATCACAACTACCACCATCCTTCCTTCCCATTTCCCATTCACAAATTAATTTCCAATTATGAAAATGATCAATGCAAATTATACGAATCGCGTTATATCAATGTTTATAGGTGAAAAATATTATTTACAAAAAAAAAAAAAAATGCACATCTGTGATAGACTGCTTGTTCGTAAAAACAAAAAAAAGGAAACAAACTAAAAGAGAAAGAAGAGAGAGAGAGAGAGAGAGAGAGAAAAAAAACAGGAGAAAATTATACGCCTTTCATGATAAAACAATGCTTTGATTATCTTTACTTTCAGCGGATTATCTTTAACAATGAAATATCAATATTTTCATTGTTTATACACGGACATATTAATATTCAATATCGATTAAATATCCTTTTTATGTTTAATTAAGAATAAGTAATTTGTGTCGACATTTATCTTTTATTTTTTTTTTCTTTTTTTTCTTTCTTCCTTTCCCCTCTCCTCCTCCTCCTCCCCCCCCTCTACCTCCAGATAATATTAGAAAAACGTGATTGATCGCAAAAAAAAAAAAGAAAAAAAGAAAAAAAAAAAACCAAAAAAAACAGGAGTAACGTATCTCTTTAAAGATTCTATCGTCATTTAGAAATTTGTTCTTTTCACTTTCTCATTCGTCACATAAAATTCCATACATGATCTTACCCGTTGTCACATTTATTCATTCTATTATTCGGCTGGGAAAGAGTTCTTCTTTCGGGAGGAACGAGAAGCGAGGGAGGTGAATAGGTGAATGGGTGGGGGGAGGGGTATGAAGGGACAGAGGGACGGAGGGAGGTCCAAAAGATCGCGTGGCGCACGCGTGCTGCTTTTCGTAGGAGCTTTGCGTGTGTCGCTCTTTACGAACAATGGCCAACAACCAAGTCGCATATCCCTCTTGTAAATACTTATAAGCATCGACGACATTTAATATCTAATGTTTCTTTTAAAGCTTATTTACTATGAAAGTTCAGTTTTCACGTGTCGATATTTTCGTTTCTCTTTATAATTAAATCTATATAAGATTACATTATCATATTTATCAAATATAAATCTTATAATTTATCTAATTATACGCAATTAAGGGTTTAATATTTCTTTATAGATAGATTGAAGCTGTTAAGATTAGAGTATCGAAAAGATTAATCCTTTTTATTTTCGTAGGTAATTACGAAACAGGTTGTCTTGAAACTGTGAAAATTTCGAAAGGTATTCGTCCAGATTAATCGAACGTTCTCGGATAGTCGATGTCGATATCAAGCAGAGGAACGCGAGCGTGCATACATACATGACAGGAAGTGAGCGACACTTCCTCTTAAGCCCTATAATACTCCGTCGATCTGTTACAGTTCCATACACCTGCCTACCTCCTGCTTTAATATGCGCGCCATAATTAGAACATACGAGAGCACCGTAGCACTAAATAATAAACCGGCCGTATTAAAGTCGCGTCCGTGTCGCCGATAAACGTGACGGTCTACGAGGAAACGCGGCAGTTAAGGAAGGAAAAGATAATGTTTTCTTAAAATGTTGTAAATTAACTCGTTACGAATCATTCGATATTACTCGGTTATAAAGCTTAAATTAACAACGAAACCTTTCGAATATTCTTATTTATATTCACAAATAAGATTAATAAAAATATTTATAATCATTATTTCTGACAATGTTAACGATATATTATAAAAACATTAACGGGATCGGCTTCAATAAAGAGTTTTAGAGAAGGGTCTCACAATTTCATATAGGGTTTACCATCGTAAATCGTATCTTAACTTCTCAAGTTACGATAAGGAACTTTTTTTGTCGGCTATATAAGACCAAGTAAAGAAATCATAAAACTGATTGTGATTGCACCGACGTATACGTATACGACGGCTACTCTAATCACTCACATAATTTTTTTTTGCGCGCCAAGAAGTAGTATACTACGCGGTACAAAGAAAGAAAGAGAGAAAGAGAGAGAGAGAGAGAGAGAGAGAAAATGAAGGGGGGGAGGAGGGAAGGGAGAGAGTAAAAAAAGCAAAAGAAAAAAAACAAAACAAGGGGTCTTATTAAGATTCGTTCTATCATTAAAAAAAGAGAGATCAAATCGATCTAATCGAAATATAATTAATACTTTTGTCATCTCTTCTCTTTTCTTTTTTTTGCCCTTTTTATTTATTTATTTATTTATTTAATTTCTGATACGTATTTACGAACAATCACGTATATATACGGATATATGTATTCCTTTCGAATGTTTACGTTCGAACGCACGCAATCTCTGATCCATTCGTGTCTTTTTTACAGTTGTGATGCACAAGGACAAAGAAGAAAATTCGCATCACGATTCGCACTATCGTGCACGTGAGTTGGCCGCCCTAGCTGCGTACGATCATCATCACCTTGACGGCGAAATGTTCCTACAGGTGAGTGTAATACGCTTTTTCAAGGTCCCTTATCACGCTCAATATTTTAACATTTATGATCTCATTTTGGACGAGGTGAAATAATTTCAAGAGAGAAAAGACAAAGAGAGAGGGAGAAAGAGAGAGAGAGAGAGAGAGAGAGAGGGTGAGGGAGAAAGTAATGAATAAATAGAAAAGGGAAAAAAGAAGAAAAGGGTAAGAAAAAAGGATGAAAAAAAAGGATGAGAAAAAAGAAAAAAAGACGCATACTAATTAGAAGAGGGTGAACGCGTGTAAACGGATAGACATACATAGCGCGTGTCTGTGTACTTACGATGCGTAAAATGCACCTGTCTGTCCTTAGCACGTATCGATCGACTTCTTGATGCTCGGAACTGACTGATTCGATCGAATCGATTAGAAGAAACGATTTTTTTTCCTCTCCCTCTATAACGTATCGAGAATTTTAATGATATATAAAAGAGAGAGGAAGATTCATTATAATAAAATCTTTATCATTTCGAATAGTTTCTTTTTTTTTTGTCTTTTCTTTTTTTTTTTTATACATAGATAAATATTTTCTATTTGATATATATATATATATATATATAAATTTGTAAAATAAATTATTAGAAATCGTATAGACAGTTGATATATTACATATTTACGATTTAATATTAACAATCTATCTCTAATAACTATTTTCAAAGTTGAAGTTTAATAAACATCGCAAGATTATCTATCTATCTATCTATCTATCTATCTTTCCGCTTTAATTACTTACGACCGATCGATCGCGTTTTATCAAGGATCGAACGAATGAATGAAAATAAATGGTTGTGGTTAAAAGATACTACGTCGAAAGATGAATGGTCGGCCGGAGTAAGTAAGTACTTACGCGTGTTACAGAATGATTTCGTGATTGAAAGCGTTCGTCGTGAAACCGATACCGCGTTACCCCCTTCATCTATCTACCTACCTAACTACCTACCTACCTGCTTACCTACCTACCTACCTACCTACCTACCTACCTACCTACCTATCTTTCAAAAGCTTGTTTCTCATCGAGTTTAGATGGTTACTTACACGTGCGATAGGTGCGAGATCAAGGGAATAATATTAGCATTATCCAAAAAGAAAAAGAGCAAAAAAGAAAAAAAAAAAAAAGAAAAAAGAAAAAAAAATCATTATCCGTGTCCCGGGTTTAATTTGCTGCAATGACACCGAGTCGTCGAAATTAAATCATCGCGGGGCTATCAAGAGGGGCTAAGGGGAGAAGAGGGATAAATAGAAGGATGAGGATAAAGCAGAGAAAGAGGTAGAGGAGGTTGAAGAGGAGGATGAAGGAAGAAGAGGTGGAGGGAGAAGTGGTAGATAGATAGAAGGCAAGAAAGGAGGTGAGACGGGAGGAGAATGAGAGGAGTAAATGGTGGGAGGAACGGGGAATGGCATGAAAAGGGGCGGGCGGAGGTTACCGGGGAAGATCGGGGGAAGTTGAGAGAGGGGAAGAAGGAGCAAGATATCCGGCTGATGAACCGGCTATGAAACCGAGGCGTACGAGGTGTCTATTCCTCCAAAGTATGGAAGGGTATATACACGGATTAATGGAGGCGTATCATGCGAGGCTATTACGTTCCCTTTCCTGCGTTTTAGTCTCATGCGCGAGAGAAAGAGGGCTTGGGGAGTGGGAGAAAGAGATAGAGTGAGAGAGAAAGAGAGAGAGAGAGAGAGAGAGGGAGGGCGTAGAATATACTCGCATGAACTCGTACGGAGGCACGCGTACCTTTCATGCGGAGTCCTCCTGCATTACGATCGAACGATCCTGCCAGCATCTATAACGGCCGCGTTATTAATTGTCTGCTCGTTAATTACGTTACGTTAGCCTATACTATAGCCTAACTCCTGCCCCGGAGCTAATCCCGAAACGGGCCTCCGACAAGACCGCTAAGCGATACTCCACTTCTTGTTTTTTTTCTCTTCTTTTTTTCTTTTTTCCTTAATTTTCTCTTTCATTATTTATTTATTAATTTTGTTTTCGATTTCCTTTTCCACGGATTTATTACGATCTATTCGAAAACGTTAAAGAAGATAATTAAAAATTAATCGATCTATTGACGAATCGTTCATTAAGTAATATATAGCAATATATAATATTACTTAAATATATATTAATGTGCTAATGTGTCGTAGAAAACTTTATGTATGTTATGATAACGTAAAACACTTTAAAAGGGAAAAGGATGGGGTGGGGAAGGGGAGGGAGGTTTCCTTTTATAATTGGAGTGGAATATAAAGATTCGATCGGTCAAATGTAATTTCGTGGATGTGCTCGACCAGTTGGTGGATCGCCTTGTCATAAACCGGATTTACTGTCGTCCTTCGTGAGGTTTACGAGGATCGGCAAAACAGTATATATTGCGAGAAAAGGGGGAAATAAGTCGTCCGGTAAGGGGAAACGGGGAGGGATCGAGGACGAGGGATGGTTAGGGGTTAAGGAGGAAGAGGGAAGGGATCGAAGTAAATGGAAGGGAGATGGAAAAAGGCGTGGGAGGAAGAAGAGACGACTGATCTTGCTGGGAAAGACCAGGCAGCCAAGCCAGCTTTGGATGGAGCTCACGAATCATTTGAACGTGTTATTGATATATGTATATAGTATGTATCTACGTAGGTAGGTAGGTAGGTAGGTAGGTAGGTAGGTAGGTAGGGATATCAAGAAGATGAAGAAAAGGACGGGAGACGATTTTTTTGTCCTGCGTGGGTTGAGAGTACTAAGAGAAAAAGAGGAAAAATAAAGAAATAAATATAGAAAAAAAAGAAAGAAATAAAGATAAGGGGGTTGCAAATGTTTTGAATAATTTTAAATAATAATCTAATCGCGAATTATTTACGGATACATAATCGGATACTTTATTATACGGAACAACAATGACGACGATAACGACGATGGTATTTCATCCATCGTTTATAACGTCGAAGTAACCGCATATGCTTGTAGGTTAATGAAATACAGATATTCCGTTCGAAATCTGGAATAAATGCTTTCGTTAATAACCGGTATACGTATATAAAAGGACTGCAATGTTTTTTTTTTTTCTGATTTTTCATTTTTCTCCTTTTTCCTTTTTCATAATTTTTTTTTTCTCTCTCCCTTTTTTGCTTTTATTTTATTTCTTTCTTTTTTCTTCTATTCTTTTTTGCTTTCTTTTTTATTTTTCTTTTTTTCGTTTTTCTTTTTCTTTTTTTTCTTTTTCT